>NC_034413.1:43335936-43635936 GCF_002078875.1 Numida meleagris | reverse complement strand
ATGTCATAGTCATTATTGTGAATAGAAATAAGCATATCAATCTGCATATATTTTCTTCACATCTTGAACAATAATTCATAGTGGCAGCTGTTGGGATTCATCCAGACACTGCCAGTCTCGTCACATCAGTCATTTCCAAATCACTCTTGGGATGGTTGTGGTTAAATCCCTTCTGGTGCCACACTGCAGTGCTCAGATGTGGTAACCGCACAGACTGTTTCGATTTTGTCCTTAAAATCTCAGTTTTGTGGCATGACTGAGATATATTCAGTGTGGTGATGATACATGTGTTTGCATTACACTGGTATCATGTTACAACTGAAGTTTTATATAGAGTTCTCTGTATTCAGTCCTTATTTCAATAAAATTATAAGTTTTATAAAAATAGGGAACGGAGACTGAAACTTGATGTAATTTGTGGTTAGCAGAGTGAACTCCCAGCCCTCTTTGTTTGTTTAAAAATACAAAGAAAGACTGAAGAAAAACAGGTTTTGTAATTGAACTTGATGTGCTTTTAGTTTTTAAAGGTGCTCCATTGAAGAGTTGTTACTGTCTGCCAGAGATAGCACAGTTCCATATTCTGACCAAAGTGCTGGTCAATGGTCAGTGTTAATGAGTGCTCTATCAAAATAAATAATTACTTTTACCCAGTGTATATATTTTGAGCATTCAATTTAAATTGTAAAGGTCATAGTTTCCTGACATGGAGGCCTGGGTCTGAATGGCAGCATATAACCAGTACCGTCTCAGTAGTCTGACTGGGCCATGTTTCTCATGATTATTGTTGCAGCCCTATTTATAAACCTGTTCACCAAATTAGAAATACTTTTTATTATACTTTTGCTATTTATATCTGTTGTCTCTTAGCAGTTATTTTTGAATATCGCAGTTGAAATAGGATCATGTCTTGTGGTTTTTTACAATTTATGACAATCCTCGTTGACTTCCTTAAGCGCATAATACCCAAAGTGTTTTATTATAAAGGTTAGATTATAATTAAATGCTTGGCCAAAGTGGAATGTAATAGACAGTGCTCATGACTGTAAATAAGTGTCTCAGAATTGCTGCTAAGTGAGTGCGAGTGGCAGGCCAGGTTGGTAGGCTGTTACGTCAGCAGATCTTGCTTTGTAAGTTGCCTTTGAAGCAGGTTAAGTAAAGAGATACTGCCAGAGGACAGAAATCTTATGTTACTGTTACTAGTTTAGCTATAAAGCTCTCTGTGGTTCTGCTTAGGTCAGTTTTGAGGGCTTTTATCACTGCTGTTGTAAAATACTCTGATATACCTGCTGATGGATACAGCAAGTACCAGGAGTCAGCCTGCTTCTGCACATGTTCTGCTGCTCTCCTGTTTGCTGTCATAAGTAGGAAGTAGTCAAAAAGGTCCTTACTTAAAATGATGCAGAGGATAGAATGTGTAATATTTGATCAAGAAGGTTGTGTTCATGGCAGTAATGCTAAGGAAAATAAATTCAACTGACAGGATGTGTGGAACACTTTTAAATTCCTAAAGTTGTCTACTGGGTGGATGTGTTTAGCTGGGAAATATTAGAGTTTATCCCAGTGCTTTTTCCCTGGCTTGCCTCTCCCTTTATGCATTTGTGAAGACTGAATATGAGTGACTTAATATGTTCCAGTGCCAGAATTTTTAAAAAATGTTTTAGAAAACATGTTTCCGTGCTTTTTTGAATGAGTTTCTGCGATGTCGGCTTTTTCTCATTGAATGTTTGAGGGTGTATTCTCGGATCTGCAGAGAGCCATGGACTCAGGCATGTGACTCCCACATCTAGCTGCCGTGTCTGGGAGCTAGGCAGCTCCGGTGTGGTTGGCAGGGAGCATCAGACTGCTGCAACCCTGCGAGGATTTGCCTTAGTTTTCGGAGGTGTGTCTGCCATCCCTCCTCAGTGGAGTGTGTGATGACCTCAACTCTGATACAGAAGTTTCAGTTAGGTAGGAGATACCTTATCTAAGGACCCAGGGTACTATTTTGGGTGGTGGCATGGGGCATGGGATATGTTTCCAGCCATCTAGTGGTTGCTTCCACCGTTGTAAGCACATGACGTTTGCCCAGCAAGTTTGTGGGACTGTGATATAATCCACCTGTCAGGCCTCCCTGTAATTATATTTCGGCCATCATCCGCTATACCAAGGAGTTTTTATCTGCTTGGTTTGCTTAATTACAGCATGTTTCACATTCATGGATAACCTGTGCAGTAGTGTCCATAGTCAAGTCCACCTCTTGATCCCAAGCAAACTGTTCTCAAAGTGAGTATTTTTGTTTTCCTGAATTATTGATCTTCTGGAAAGAATGTGTTCTTCTAGAATTACACTTGTGTTTTTGTACTCCAAATTCCTGTATTCCATATATCTTTTTTATCCGAAAGCATTTTTTGTTAGGCAAAGATAAAGGCAGAAAACACATAGATAAAGCGGGGGCTTTGGAGAATTACTGATGTTTAAAAGCAAACTATTACTTGGTATAAACTGATCTCTGCATTATTGAAGAGACAAGAGTGCATGGTCCGTAGAGGGAAGCACAGCATTATAATTTCATGCAGGAGTTCTTCTGAAATTCAAATATCACTTTTTGAGTCCCAGAAACCTTTGTTAATTCCAGAAGTTTTATATAATGGATCTGAGCTATAAAACTGTGGTTATGAAATGATAACAGTTATTGGCTTTAAAAGAAGAGATTACAGTCTTCTGGAGTGTTCAGATTAATTAACATGTATCCCTTCTAAATGGCTGCGTGTGATATCTTTCAAACACTCACAGTTACCCCAATTTCACTTTGTCCTATTTTTAAATGAAGAGGAAATGTCTGGTGGCTGTAGGAACTCCTTGCGGTCTGTGTGATGTCTGGAGAAACGTCAGAGACAATGGGATGTGTGTGGCAGCAAGAGCACAGTGCTAGGTACAGTCACTTTTTCCCATGGATGAAAATACTTTTTGTTCTGTGAGGCCGCATCTTTCTTGAATCAAGAACACAGCAAATAGGGTGTGGTCAAGTACAAGTGTCTTCCCTTTGCTGGATTTACTGCTGCTACCTTTTTCAGTACAGATCTCAAAGAAGGCAAGCTGATAAGCATGTTGGGGAAAGAAGTGGGGAAGGAAAGAAATAAAAGAGCAAATTTGCAACTTAAAAGCAAACATTTCCAAACAAATCGGCAGAATGATTGAAGGAAAGTAAGAAAACTCTGTAAGTGATGTATGCTATTGTGCCCTTTATACTATGGAACAGTTGAGAGGAAGCCTGAATATTAATATGTATTGAACTCAGCTTTCTCAATATTAAGGTCATGTTTGCAGAAATTTACTGTTTCTGAAGAGCTCTTTATACTTATAGGGCCTTATTTGTACATAATAGGTTGATGTACATTCTGTCAGGAGCAGGCACAGACATCTATTTTTAATATATCTGGAGCACAGGAATCCATTCGACATGAAGAACAAATATTCAAGTCACAGTTTTTCTTCTAACACAGTAGAGAAAATGTCAAAGAGCTAGATTCTCAGCTGTTCTGAATTGGCACGATCCCTCTGAGATTTCTTTCTGTGTTAAGTATTAAGAGTAGTTTTAAAAATTATTAGCTATGAGAAGAAAAATCTGCTTAGCTGTCTCTGGTCCTGTGAGGGAATTCTGTTCTTTCTATGTGCAAGAAAAGATTTTGCAAACTTTTATTCACTTTAGCAATGTCTATATGCATGTCCCAGACAGCCCGTTTTTCAATTTCATGCTGTATTTCAAGCACAACTTCTCCTACGTTAATCCTGTTGACAGAGTTCCTGTGTGTAGAACTGTACAAAGCCCAAACCATATCAGTGCTGCTTTTCTTGGGGAGCAGAAGTCTCCAGACGTCATATGTTTAAATGCTCTGCTTTTTCTAATCATTACAAGCAATTAGGCCTAAAGGCTTTTTTTTTTTTTTTTTAAGTTTCATTTGTATGGGAGGAGTTGTCTGTTCTGTTTCTTGAATTGTTTTCTTCTACCACCAGCCACATACATGTATTGGAGCATACTATATGTTGATAGAAACTCTTTGAGAGAAAGAAATCGGAGGATCCAAAACTTGCAGGATTACATTTCAGCTTTTAGGGGAATGTACATGCCAGTGTAGCGAGATTGTATAATGGACTTCTGTTCATGTTAGGGGCTATCTGCAGATAGAAGCAGCAGCTGGTAGCCTTTCCATTGCTCACTTATTTTCTGAAGCGATGACCTGAGAGAAGGTAGTTGTGTAGTCACTGACAACAGACTGAGGAAACAGCATCTCCAGAAACCCTCTGCAGGTAAAGTTTGGATCTCAATAAAGCTGAGCATTGGAGTTGGAAAGCACTTGTGAAAGTTAGCAGCACATTTGCTGAAACTCCAATTATACGTGAGCTAGAAATCCTCGTGTGCCCATTTGGATGTAAGCGTTGTTTATAGGTCAATGGGTTTCTGAGTATAGGAAGAGCCTGCAAGTCTTGACTTATAGTTTGTAGGCCTTGTAGACCGTTATAGGAGATTAGAAGTCCTGCTTGTGTTTTGAATTTTACTGTGATGCTTATAGTAAGTAGAGCAGGCTAGATGATCTTGTTTTGATGGTGTGTGTGAACTCACCTGTGAGGAAGAGGGATCAGCAGCTCCCTGCCACCTCAGTCCCCAGTGGGCTGGGAGCCACGCACTTGCCTTTGAAGGCCAGCTTGGAGGTGCATCTTTTGTACTAGGAGGAAGAGTGTAAATTAATATTGAGCTATAACTGCAGCAAATTAGAAATTTAAAAAAAAAATCCTTTTTGGTTGAGCAGACTTGCAGAATGGATTTTAATCCTTCTGAGTAGGGATAAATGGACCTTTTATCTTGCAGTGACAAAGAACCTCAGCCCTCAAGGAATCATGCTGTACATCTCAAAAACTTTTTCAGTACACACTGTTTTATATTTTAATGCTACTGACATACCGTTAAACCAAGTCAGAGGAATTGAACTGCCAAGACTTTCATGCACACCCCCTGGTCTGTCCAACCTGGTTGCTGTAATTTACACTTGCCTGTGACCATTTCTGTCTGGCTGTGGTCATTTCTGTACTCAGAGGTAAACCTTCATCAACCTTCTACAGAAGAGTTGTCCCAGCAGAGAAGGAAAATCATAGAATCATAGAATCATAGAATTAGCTAGGTTGGAAAAGACCTACAAGATCACCTAGTCCAACCATCTACCTACCACCACCAACCCCACTAAACTATGTCTCCCAACTCCAAAATGGGGAGATTGTTCCAGACAGGGAAAGTCTCACAGGATCAAGGGCAGCTGTTCTGCTGTGTTGGAAGAATGCAGATGAACAACAGTGGAAAGATCACGTTTCAGTGAAATGTAATTCTCTTTTGTTTGCCGCAAATGCAATTTAGCAAAACTTTATTCAGTGTGGCCAGAAGCGTGGTGAAACTTTCACCTTTCCTTTGTTCCAATATGAATTGCTTCCAGCTTCCTTCAGATATGCATATCATGAGACTCCTACCAAAGTCTGACAAGAATCATGCTAGTAGCACATGTCTTGGTAAGCCTTTTTCATAACTGAGTATATTGAAGTAGCCAGAAATAGAACCTGCAGAATACACAAAGAGGAATTGACCAACTGCTTTAATTTCCTGCTGAAGTATTTCTGAAAACAGATCACTGAATGATAGATTCAGCTTATACAGAATCAGCTTTCAAGAGCAAACTGAACAGCATGTTCATAACTTTCCATAATAATCAACTATAGTTGAATCTCCACTCCTGCCAGAATGTCAGAATATTAGTAGGGCTAAATGCATAATCCGAACTTTATGAGCCTGAGTTTTATGGTATTTTATCTCATGTTCAAGTTATGTCTATTTATTCTCCTGTTTTACCAAGATCAAGGGTATTTTTGGATTGGCATACTAAATGGTAGTAAAGGGTTTGATGGGTCACACAAAAAGGGAAATCTTACCGGTGGTGCTCTGCAGGAGTAAATAGAAGATGCAGTGCTTTTAAATGTTTTCACTGGTGGTTTGAAAATAAATCTAGGGCTCCTACTGATTTCATCTTTGGATAATATGAGCATTCTTAGAATGGAAAGGAAAAAAAAAAGCAATCAAAGGTCTATGTAGAACAATCTAGCAATCTGGGCACAAACAAATAATATTAATTTTGATACTGCTGGCTTCAGAGTGAAAGGCAGACAGGCCATGCATGCAAAATTGATGAGTGTATCCTACATCTCAACATGAACTTGCCAAGTAACCTGTGGCTAAGAGCTCTAATGTATTTTTTTTCTTTTGATATATAAGCAGAGGAGCATCTGGCAAGACCATGAGAATAATCCCCCGCATTCAACTTTGGTGAGGCTCATGCTAGGTACTGTGAGTAGCTGTGGAGTCCATAAGTCAACATTCATTTTGAGAAATGAAGGAAGATCAACAAAGAGCACAATAATGATCACAGGAGATGATCTAATCATTTATTTTCTCTTCCATATCCTAAGAATCAACTCAGAGGAAGAGCAGTTACCTTACAGCAAATAGGGTTGTATTACAGACCATGGAAATATATCCTGAATCTGTATCCTGATTCTCTGCAGTTTAAAAGAAGACATAGTTCATTTGTAGTTATTGTGTGCTTCTACAGCAGATATGACTCAGACTGTGAACAGAAGTGAGCTATGACTCCCTGTACATGTTCCTTTCATTTTCTTTTGCCTGTTGTCAGTCACAAAGGATTTGATGTGATTTTTGTTTTGTTTTCCAGCTGAAATAAAGATCTGTTTTAAATACTACCATGGTGTTAGTGGAGCCCTCCGAGCTACTACTCCATGTATCACTGTGAAGAACCCTGCTGTGATGGTAAGTTTAGCCTATTTATTCATTGTAATTATGTAAGATATTAACCGCCAGGCAAATGTATCAGTATAAGTTCTGTTGTTTCACCATTAAGTGCAATTTTTGTGGAGGAAAAAAAGAAAGTTTTGACTGTAATCACCAAAATTAGAAAGTGCTTTTTTTGATTTTGTATTTTTCGTTATAAAATTTTTCATTATAAAATGAAATTTAAAATCACCGTGCTTAACTGAAATCCTTTATACTAACAATTTGGTTTTGCTTGCTTTCAATTTTAATGCTGCCAGTTTTATGTAATTTAACACTATATGTCACACTGGTTATCTAATTCAAACTGACTTCTTATCAGAAGTCTCTACTTCTTATTTGCTAACATTAAAAACGAAATTGTTACTGAGATAGCAATTATGAGTATAAAAAAAAGCAAGACTGTACAAAACTCTGCTTTTGCAGAAATTATGGAACTTTTGGAGTGTTCATATAACACCAAAATCTGGATAATTCTGACTTTCAAGATTTATTGTTGCCTTCTTGACAATTTCTTTATGAGACTTGTAGTTTTGAAATAACAGAAATTTTAAAGTCTTCTTTTTAGTGATGTGAATGCCTATTGAAAGAAGAGCATCCCAAACTTGTACCCAGGTACATTTGATTGAAGTAATTCATCTAACAGACTAGATATTAAATTGACAGAAAGTTTCTTAGTGCATTTGATTCACTGATTTTAGCTGACAAATATTTAAGATCATATCTGTCAGGATGGTGTCTTGACAATTACAGCATTGAAGATAACTGTATAGTACAATTTAATCAAGCTGATTTCTTTTAATTTGATCTTGCACTTTTTCAGCATTTTATATTATATACAGGTGAATCTTACAGTGATATAATATTGTATATACTATCATGAACTTTATCTCATTATACCAAATGTTTTTTATTTCTCTTAGAATTACTGACCTAACTGACAGCATCGCTTACTTATTCTGTGAACAGTATAGGTTCACAGGCAGGCATATGAACTCTTGATACTTTATAGAAGAAAGTGTGCTACAGACAGCAACTATCTTTAATATAAATGTATAAACTTCATACTGCAAGGTATCCTGAATGTTTTAAAAGTGTTTTTTTTTTTTTTTTTAAGAAAGAAAAGAAAGGGCATCTAAAAGTAGTGGAGAAACCATTTAAGCGTGTATGTTTTCTGGATCTTGTCATGTAAGCTACTGGTGTGTTTTCAAGACTCATTACACTACAGAACATGTAAACTTCTGTCTTTGAATATGCATTTATTTACTTGGGAGTTATCTAAGACCTGTCTTTCTGAGTCAGTGGTCAGTCTTGTGGAGTTAACCTGTTGTCAGTATTGATTCTGGAAGTGGTCAAAGAGCCATGGCATGCCCATTCCTTCTGTTTTTTTTTTTAAGTTGTGGTAAGTTACCTGCTGACTTGGATCTTGCTAAGTTTTCGCATTGCATGGTATAGTGGGAATAATGTTTCTGGTTTAATTCAAACTAACAGCATATTAAACCAGGGATGTCAGTCAGTCTTATTTTTGGATAAGCAGTTAATGTTGTGCTGTGTTCATTTGAGCTAGTGAAAAATCAAGGTCTCCTCAGGATGCAGAGAGCTGCTCAGACTGAATTCAGCCTGTTGCGTTTGTGATGCCCTCATAATTTTACTACCAGCTGTTGCTGCTGAAGAATTATAAAGCCATTGGAGCAATGGTATTGTGTGCTCGGTGATGAGGTGACAGCATACTCATGAGAAATGCTTGTCCCTGAAAATGACAGTGAATCATGACTGCAGGAATGCAAAAAGGAAGTGAGCTGGGCTGGAGCCATGCGACTTCCTGTCACAGTCTGTTCCCTCATGAGACTGCTGAAGCCGATGAGGACGTCAAACATCAATGTCATTGTGGTTCCTTTGTCACTTTATTAACTTGACTGCTCTTATATGCTAAGTGTGAGAATTTTACAGTGGAAGAAATTCTTCAGTATCAGTTGCACCATACCACTTATTCTGATTTTGCTTTTGTTTGCAGATCATTGTGAGAAGTGTTTGAAAGCTAATGATAATGCTAAAAGCAATATTGAAAGGACTTTTGACTTTTTAGTGGTTTCTTCATGGATTGCACATCCAGGTCCAGCCACCGCTGCTCCAGAAATAGTTTATTAGTCCTGTAGCTTCTAGTTTTGCTTTCAGACAACTGTTCGGGTGCTAAAACTTGCTTTGTGTACTTCAACTATGCACAGGTGTACAAGTTTGTTTTCAACTTATTTTGTTCAATAGATGAGGTGACTTCCTATTTTATCACAAATACACATCCCTAATGTAGTGTTTAGATGAAGCTTTTTCAGCAGACTGTGTAAAATCTCTTCTGTCTGGGAAGAACTCTTCTGCCTATGTAAAGAACCATTTGACTTTAAATATAGCTCTGTTGATGTTTTTATGTTAGGTTATTCATCTGGACGCACATCTCTGCCTTGAGAGAAGTTCTTCTGTCAATTGAAAGGACTTTTCAGTGGGTGTAGCTATTTAGACATTAATACATGAGTTTTGAAATTGTGCTTTAGCTACTCAGGGATTTCTGTAGAAACCAAACCTGAAAATCTGTGCAGATTCCGTAGCTTTTCGATTACATGCATATTTATATATTCAATGCAATTCTCTATTTAGAAAAACTTTCCATTCATTAATCTGAAGGCTTTCTTTAGACTTTTTGATCTCTTTGCCATTTTTTATTGCAGAGTAAATTGCCTTCTTGTGAAAAGTGACAAAAGTTCTGCCTGCTGTCACTGACTAGCTCATGCTTTCATACATGTTGCCAGTCCACACTGTTGATTTTATTTCACAAAAGTGAAACCCAGGAGAAAATAGGGTTTCCCTTTCTGTGATTGATTCTCTGTTTGGACGATTCCAAGGATGAGTTTATTAACAACATGTGGCATAAGTAATACATGCTTTCCTAGAAGTGGATACTGCAGCTTTGTCTGTCTATGGTAATTGGCAGTAGTTGGTACAATTCTTCTGCTGTGTACTACTTTCTAATTACATAATCATCTTTGAGCATATATAAAACAGATGAAAATATATGTCGTTTGTTACTTCTTTTTCCTCTTCAGATGGGAGTAGAAGGCACGGATGAATGTGGATCTGGAGCCCAGCACTCTCGGAAGTTAGTCAGCTTTACACTATCAGGTATAAAAACAAAACAACAGAAAAACCCCCCACAGAAATCTATGTTTTACAAAGTATTTAAAAAAAAAAAAGAAGTAATTGCTGTTTTAAAAAATGTTAAAAATAAAGTGCTTTTCTTCCTTAGCTTCTGTAGGAGCACACTCTAGTGGCTTGAAAGATGTCATTTCTTTACAACTTGTGTTTGAAAACAAGCCACAATCATGAATTTCCAGGAGGGAAAGAAACTGATTTGATAGATCTCAGCATGAGAAATTTGCAAAATTTCTAGTTTGTGCAGCAAAGAAAAATAAGTTAAATATATAGCCTCTAAATAAAATGCAAGCTGATTCTATCACTTTTATGAAAGGAATAAGAAATACAGAAAAATAGCTGAGGGATACTGTCTACCAGCTACACTTGTTTTGATTTATTCCACAGGAAATCTTGTGTGACTATAGCATATTCAACTTGAGTAAAGACATAAAATATTGCTTCGAAATAAATAGCTGGGAGTGGAAACATTTAGAGGCTGTAAGATTAGAGCTGAAGAAAATGTTTTGATATGGTCTTGCAGCATTTATCAGGATAGAACCAATACATTCTATAAGAATAATTGTTTTGTTAAATCTGAAAAAGCTACAGTGTTTAATAGAATGTTATGACTCAACTTGAGGAGTCCCCTAAATTCAATTGAAAGGTGTATTGACTTATAAGTCTGTAAGGTGCTCCCAAGAATCTTTTTGGTTGCTCATCCAGAATTGGTGAGTCTGCATTTTGTTCTTGTTATCTTAATGTCTTTTTTTTTTTTTTTACTATATTTTGTTTTTAATGAATATTTTTTTGCAAATCAGAGAACATTCTGTTTTTTGCAAGTTGTGATGAAAGATAATTGTCTAACATCTTTCATCAAAGTAAGTATTTTTGAAGCTAAGATGAACATTCTGGTCCTGGCTGCTTGTGTGACTGTGGTAACAGACAAGCACAGTAGCTCTAAATATAAAATTATGTTAAACTTTAAATTGTGACAAGTCAAATCTGAACCATGATACAGTGATGTTATTTCCTAGGTTTTGTGCTATACTCCTTTGATGTGCAGGTCTGCTTTTTTATGATTTGTGTGTTAAATAATTCTTGTGCAGGAAAAGAATTGGAATGCCTTGTTTTGAGAATTTCTCTGTATTACTTTAGACTTAAGTTGCAGGGGCTGTGATATTGAGGTTTCTCTAGGAAGAAAGCATTTTCAGAAAATGCCGCCTCCTTCTATGTGGGATAGCTTATTCCCAAGTTGAGAGGAAGTGTGCATCATAATCCAGAACAACCTTGATAATGAATATTAGAAGTTATGTTTCTCAAACTCTAAGCTTTGAGAAAGTGTGAGTTCACTGCATTACCTCCCGTACAGGTTTTTTAATCTTAGCCACTTCCCTTCAACCAGAAATAGAGCAATTACTGTATGGTGAGCTGATAGCTTGGTTTGTTTTAGGGTAGAAATACCTTACATACTGAGAGAAACATTTGTACTTCAGTTTAAAGTTCACATTGTAATTTTGTTTTAGAAATGACTGGAAGGCAACATGTAAATGAGGATGTCCTGGCTTTTCCTCTGTATATTGTCTTGGGAAAACACTTGACTTCCTGTTTCAAGCATCTTCTGTGCACTGGATCCAGTTACTCTATGAGTAATTTCAAACTGCTTTATTTAGTGTTTTATGTGAATTGATTTCCTAGGTAATATTTTAAAAATGCCTTGCTTTGTGAACTAGATTTCATTCACTCTGTTCCTTTTTCCTTCTTCGTTTTGTTTTAAAGATATTAGAGCAGTTGGACTTAAAAAAGGCATGTTCTTCAACCCCGATCCTTATCTAAAGATGTCCATCCAACCAGGCAAAAAAAGTACATTTCCTACGTTTGCTCATCATGGTCAGGAAAGAAGATCGACTATCATCAGTAACACAACTAACCCTGTTTGGCACAGAGAGGTAATGTATGCATTTTGAGAGCTGTCTGCAAGTTGATGCAGTGTACCAGACTTGTATTTTCTCCTTATGCATCAGTCTTTACTCTCCAAGGTCTGGGAGCTTATTTTGTAGCTAGCTATTTAAACTGACACAGAAATTGTAGTAATTTTAGGAACCCTGTTGTTGGATAGAAACAGCTATCATCTGCGCATTTATGCCCTGTGTTTAAGCTGTATGACTGTGAGGTTTTTCATTCGCTTGTCTGCTAGGAATTGGAGTCAGTCAGCAGTCCAATAGATCACTTGAAAGTGCAAAAAATAAATTAATTAAAATGAATCGTATGTTGTGAAATGACTCTTTAAGGAAAGGTGCAATATGTGGGCATTTATGCCTAGTGATGGCAATGACTGCTCATTTGAAAATGATATCCTCATTGTGCACAGCAGGTGGCAAGCATTCAGTTTTGCCAGGCAGAGTGGATACTCTTTGGTTTATACTTTGTATGTGCTGCTGCAGAAGGGAAAGCCTGGGAAGGCATTACAGCACTGCTTAGAAAGGAGTAGGGGCAGAAGGCAGTTGGACAGAACCCAGTTTTTCAGATTTATTTATATTGGGTGAGCTGAGCAGGTCTCAGAGAAGGAACATTAACTGCCCATAACTCTCTGAGCGTAGAAGAGCAAGGCCACATCTTTGAAGTCTATGTGGGAAACAGGCAATAGTTTGTAAATGTATCAGGACTGGCTAGCAGCTTTCTTGATCTGTGCATGTTTTCTAATGAGCAGATGCCTATGCTGTGTTTGAATGTCACTGTATTCTTTTAGGAAAATTGAGCAGGATTTAGAGGATGCTTCCATCCAATTATAATTAAACAAGCAGGCAGAACAGAGCAGGGCCAGCATTAGCACTATCTGGGGTACTTGGTTGTGGGAAAGACTCTGGACTTGAGGAAAACTTAAGATCTTAAAAACTGGGAGTTTTCATTTCTAAATAGATTTCTCATCTTTCTATCTATTTCTTTACTCAGTAAATAGGAAGAAAAACTATTCTTGTTTTTTCCCCTTTTTTTCTCCTTCAGTTCTCCTTGCTTTTAGAAGATTATTAGAAAAGTGATAATGTTCACTGGTGCACGCATTACGTCAGCTTGCTTTAACTGCTGTATCTTCCCTGTAGCAATCTCTGATGATACCAGCTTATGATCTCATTACATATGCTGTCCTAGTGGTGCAGAATTGATCCAGTTTTACATCCACTCCTTTCTGCAAAATAATGTGCAATTTTGTAGCAAAATGAGACACAAATTTTAAGTCATATTTATCACAGCTCTACCCAGCATGATAATGCTTTTTTTTAATTCCTGACCTAATTTAATTACTGTTTTTGAGTATTTTTAGCCAATGTCTACAGCTGAGCTGAAGAGTTGCTCCTTTTATTGTTTCTGATTCAGTGCATTGTCATCTAGCTAACTAGATGCTCATTCTGTTGTATTCAGCTTTCGATTTTCTCAGAGGTCTTAAAGGTGGCAGACAGTGAAAGTGTAACAGATGACTTTGGCTTTTCAGTAGATTTTACCCATGCTTTTTTGTTTGTTTGAAATTTCTTAAAATTTAGAGGGAAAAAAATATATTTTGTTCCTAGGTCTGCTTTCCTGGTAGAATTTATCATCACATTACATGTATATGTACATCCCTGCTGACATGCCTGCTCACATATGTGCCCAGTACCACTGTTGAATCTTGACCATTTTCACTCAGGATTGGCAGAGCAGCACAGATGTCAAGTATGAATTATTCATAAACATAAGGAAATTTGATGCTCGGCTGAAGAGAGTGACTGTGACAGTGTTCCCTCCTAGGGGATGGTGGAAGGGAGATCTTACCAGACATCACAATTCTTTTTATACATTAATGCCATCTTGTATAAAGGCCCCAAGTTCAGGAAAAACTGTTGGAGCTTACTGGGAAGATTTTTGAACTTTGAGGTGAAAATCTATAGAAAATTATCCTTTTTTATTTTCAATGCTTATGAAAATACGGCCTATAAATTGCCCTTCTGATATCCTGTAACACATACAAAAAATGACCAGAAAACAGGATGTTGGAAGGAAAGTTCACTAAACACAGACTGGAATGAAACTCTCCTCCTTTCTTCTGCATTTACCCTGTTAGTCTTCTATACTCTACTGGTGTACAGTGAAGATTTCTTCTCTTTGTGATTTCTACTATCCATCTTGAAGCAACCACTAGGAAACATTGCTTTCCCCTTTCTGAATGGGACCATCAAAATGCTTTCATCCAGTGCAGCTTCTTACTGAGAATATATTTTCTAGGAACAGTAAAAAGGTGTTTGCTTTCTGAGAGGCTAGCTACGTATGCAAAAATACAGTACTTAATAATGATGTTGACATTATTTTACAGTATGGAAACCGCTGTAGTCCTCAATTAATGCTGTCAGAGTTCACTGCAAGCTAGTAGTAATTGCATACACGCTTTCTGAATAAAGGTATATTGATATCATGTCAAATGTGTTCTTTCCTTCCAGAAATATTCTTTTGTTGCACTTCTAACAGATGTCCTGGAAATCGAAGTTAAAGACAAATTTGCCAAGAGTCGTCCAATCATCAAACGCTTTCTTGGGAAGTTAACCATACCAGTTCAGAGACTGTTGGAGAGACATGCAATTGGGTAAATTAATACATTCCTCATGCTTGAAGGAGACTCATCATCTAGGATGCTGGCACAGAGCAGCTTTTCTGGCTTATTGGCACAGTCACAATTTGTATTGCAATTGTATTAAGAAATATAATAAGAATTTTAATATCCTTCCTGCCTAATTGGAAGATGGTGGTGTTTCTCACCCCATTCTGAATGTATTATGTGTGTTTGCATATGTTTGTCTGTAATTTGTTTCCAACTCTGGTATCTTTACACAAAAAATCGTCACCGTCACAAAAATTTTACCATATGGCTCGCCGACTTAGAATCAGAGCATTATCACAATACTAAATAATTGTGTGCAAATTTCTTAGAACAAGCAAGTTTTATTTTCTCACTTTTGTAACTCAGTTATTTTTGATTGTCAGTTTAACAGTGAGAGATTTAATATCTGTTCAGCGAGTTGGTCAGGACTGCAAGGCTGTGAATCTTTATTTTTCAGTGCTGGTGGTACTAACAAATTAAAATTGCCTCATGCTATGAATAGAGCACTGATGGGACTCAAAATTTGTCGACAGTACTATTTTTAAAAAATTGTTAATTTTTTGGATAGCTATCTACTATGGTTTAAAGAAGAAACTCACTTGAAAATTTTTAAGATGTTTTATACTTCGAGATGATTACTGGAGTGGGTATCAGTACAGTCAAGTGGATGATCAAAGTAGGCCTTTGGAAAACCATACGTGCTTGAAAGAGTCTGAGACTTGGTACTTAGGCACTGTGATATTTTGCAGGTGTGAAGCAAATGGTTGGAGGTCTGCAAGAGACATGGCAGTGTATGCAAATGTGTAATTTTACATTGAAGAGAAAGCAATAAGTGCAGGGTGTGTTGTTTTGTCAGAATCTTTTCTCAGTTGTATGTTTTGTTTGAAAAATTAGAAAAAATAATTCCTCAAAAGACAAAGAGAGGAATGGAATTGTTCCAGTGTATTTTGTATAGGAGCTAACTCAAAGCTAATGAGTTGCCATTAATCTTAAATGGCCTCCGAATGAGGCCTATGAGAAATGATGGTAAAAGAAAATGTCTGTATTCTTCCTTGAGAGTTTAAGGGAATGGCAGTATCACCAAGCTTTTGCACAAAAAGCAGGATATAAACAACTGGCCTCCTTTTTCACAGATATTCTCATCAAAGTAACAAGTTGCATAACTGGAGAAAAGCAAATTCAGTTTGAAAACAGTTTTCAGCTTTAAGTTTCCAAAGTGGTGGTTACACTGGTAAGTAAAGTAAGAATAAAATTGTAAGAGCAGCTTAAAATTCTGATGATGTCTTCTGATAATTTATTTTAAAAAAAAGAAAAAGCTCCTCTCAAGTGCATACAATTTAATTTTACTTAAAGAAATGCTTCATCTCTGAGTTTCAACAACTTACAATATGTTGGAGAAAGCAGCTTTTTCTAATAAATTTGCACACTACTAGACACTCGAAAATAGGAGAATGATACTGATTTCAAGACCTAGGTCAGGGCATTCATTTCCATGCTGTATCCCAAAATGTTTTGGAATATACTCTGGGATTCCTAGCAGTGTGAAGTAAAGCCTGACTGTTTGCTATGCTCATCGGTTCTTGTTTGTTTTTTTCAAACCAAAATTCTGGAAGACATTTCCTGTTTTCTTCTCCATACTTCTGCTTAGAATAGGAAGAGCAGTATAATAAATATGTAGCAAGAATATAGCTAAGTGTTCAGTTTTGTTTTGCTGTGTTGATCTTAAAAGTAACGTTAAATCAATCTTACAGGTATTTTTGCCTATTTATCTGTAATTTATTTGCCCATTTATGGTTTTTTTCATACCAATCAGTTGTCAGGTACCTTTTTTCCTAGATATCCTAAAGACAGACAATCTTGCACCAGAAGTCTTGCAAAGGAAAGGAGTGGCCAATGCAGACTGGAAGTAGAACTGTACCACATATACAATCAATTGTTATCATTCTCTTATTTTATTTTTGGTCAAGCAAGTGAAACATATTCACTCTCTTCCTCTTCATTTTTATGATGTCAGTAAAAACTGAAATCCTCTACTGGATTGAAGTGTGAGCTTGAAATACAGAAGTAAAGTCAAAGGAATTACGGTACACCGTATGCTTGACTTGCCTTTGCACATATCAGTATGAATGAAAAGATGAAGACCAGAACTTTTTAGAACTTATTTTTAGGCAGATTGCAGTAGAATTCTGTCCTACCTTTAGCTGTTGGCATAGCTTACAAGTTTTCATAATGAGATGGTCAATGTCTCCTTAAATTCCATGGAAAATACCATACATGAGCACAAGAATGATCAAGTATTGATTTAGCTCAGTTTGCAGCAGACATTATTTATGTCATGGCTTTCTCTAATCTTGTATTGCCTATGGCATTGTAAACCTTATGTAAAATATGTGGAAATCTTAACCCGCAGTCTTCTGAGGACAATCCCAAGTCTAACTGAAGAATTGCAATTGGAGTACTGAGCAGTGAATCTGTGACACAGATTCGGGAAACACAGCTGTGATAATTTGAAGTCATGTGGTCTGTAGAGCAATATGGGGAGGCTGCTTTGCCTTAAGTTATCCACTCAGGGCGTTTTTTTGCTCAAAGTAATGTTTGCAGCTGAACTGCTGCGGTTTATCTCAGTAGTTGCCTTTTAGTCTGTCGCTTGTTGTAGTAAGAATGCTGTCAGTAGAGGAGAGGTGTTTGTACCAGTACAAACGTAATTGCATAAATAGCACTGATTTCCCATGGAGGTTTTCAGCAGTCCCCTCCTCTCTCTTCGGCTGTGTCAGATGTGTGGAAGGTGATTGGGGCTGTAAATTCTGGCTGTGCATAGTAAGAATCTAGGATCTTATATATACTAAGCTTTAGACATCAGTCTAAAGCTGATGCAGGTACCTAATCAAGTCTCAGTGCTGCTGAGTGCAATAACACTTAAAATGTTTGATGTGAAATCTGAGCTCTAAAAGCTTTTCTAAATAACAATGTGTTTAGGCAGATACAGAAGTGCTTTATTGAATGAGAACTAAAATTTGAAGAAGTTATTTGGCTTTTTTGTTTGTTTGTTTTACAATAGAATCCACAAGGGGGCAGAAGGCTTTCAAAAAGAAAAGGTTTTTGTTAATAATAAAACAGATTTTTTTTTGTTGGGGGAAGGAGAAGGTAAAGAAAAAAATCGTTTTCAGTGCGGTTTGTTTTGGAATTAAAAACAGATTTAGAAATGTGTGAGAATTCCTGGAGCACAATATATATTTGAAAAATATAAATTGTCTTTTGTTAGGCTCTTTTATGTGTTAACAAACAACATGTTACATCATTGTTGATGTTTGTGCTTTTCCACACAAACCAGTGCATGTGGTTAATTTTAAAAGTGTAATAGAAGTTACCTTTTGTCACGCTGACTCTACCTGATAAGCACTTCTGATACAAAATGTTGGAAAAATAAAACCAGTTAAAATTTGAAAAAAAAAAAAAAGCAAGCAACCAAAAAAAACCAACCCAAAGCCAACAATACCTTTGTTTTTGCAGAGACCAGATTCTCAGCTATAATCTTGGCAGAAGGCTCCCAGCAGATCATGTAAGTGGATATCTCCAGTTCAAAGTGGAAATCACATCTTCTGTTCATGAAGGTGAGAATTTGACAGTGTCCTGGGTCTCCAAATAGTTATATGGAAAGAATTTACATATATTTGTATTTCTAAGATTATCTATGAAAATCAAGTGTCTCATTTGGTTATGGGGCCTCTATTATTGCCTTTTGCTTGTGGGATTCATATTTTAGCTATTTTGGATATGACTTTGGAGATTATATTTCCAAAATACCAACATTCATCCATATATCTGGGTAGATTCCCATTCTTTACAGTGGAAAAGTCTGATGAGTTTACTCAAAATAACTGTTGTGTGTAGAATTTGATATCCGTGCACAGTTTGTGATTTTTAATGTGATCTCGGATGTTGGTTTGCATGCTGCTAAGGACATCTGGTTTTATATAAATCCCACTGCTTGGCATAAGAGATGCTGTAGAAAACGGATTCCTTTTTTTGTGAGGCTGGTTTTACAGACAGTTTGGCAAGATGCTTGGCAATGCTGTGTCTTTTGAAATCAAAATGGGAGTAATATTTTATGCCTGTGAAATTTTGCTAAAGACTAGGATAGGTTTGTACGGAGAAAATTCTGTGGTTGCTGTTACAATGCTGTAGATATCTGCATTATTTTAACTGTATTTTTTTCACTTAGTTGTCTGACTGAAATAAGCCTACATCTTGAAAGATGTGTATTTTTATATCACTTCTGTAATGCTGTGAAAGTAGAATGAGCTGACTGTGGCTGCATTACATGTTTCACATTCAATCTTTGTGTCTCTACAGATGCTTCACCAGAAACAGTTGGCACTTTGCTAGGAGTGAACTCTGTAAATGGAGACTTGGGCAGCCCCTCTGATGATGAGGACATGCTAGCAGGACATCACGATACATCCACAGTGTGTTCCAATGGTCCAGTCCTTGAGGAATCTTCTGCAGAAACAATCCAGAGACATTCTTTAAGGACTAGCACAACACTGGAAACAGATCCGGATGAGTTAACCTCTGGTGCTTCAAGATCGTCACCTGCAAGAGGTCGCCAGGACTCACTGAATGACTATCTGGATGCAATAGAACACAATAATCATCCCAGACCTGGGATGTCTGCCTGTGGCGAGCGTCCACGTGGAGCCTCACCAAAACTGAGGAGCAGCTTCCCTACTGACACAAGACTTAATGCAATGCTTCACATTGACTCAGATGAGGAAGAGCATGAGCTACATCAAGACCTGGGTTTCCCATCTTCTTTGGAAGATGATGGTGGCTTAGTAATGCTTAATGGTGCTACAAGAAATGTTGAAATAAATGGTTTAAGTTACTCATCAGATCAGGTAACACAAGGGCCTCCAGAGAATGAAAATGTTTCAGCCTCTGAAGCTCCTTTGCCCTCAACTGATGACCAGCCAGAGGGTCTCCCAGAGCTTCCACCATCAGAGTTAGTAGAAGGTGAAACCCTGCAAGGTTCTCAAAGTGAAACACCGACAGACCAGGCTGGCAGTGACTCGTGTGCTGTGCAGGAGGCAGAGCAGCCTGCTAGTAGTACAGATGCCGGAGCTGCCGATGCTGCTGCTCGGAGCAGAAGGGGTGTTAGTGAAACAGAATCTATTGATCAAGGGTCTGAACCTTCCCAGCTGTCATCAGAAACTGAGCAGAGTGATCCTGCTCGCACAGAAAGTGTCAGTGAGGCTAGTACCCGGCAGGAAGGGGAGAGTGATGTGGAAGGGGCAGACAGCTCTTGCAATGAAAGTGCAACTGTGCGGCGTTCCTCAGTTGAAATGCGCTGTTCTTTTGAAAGTGCCAGGTTTCCTGAGACTCCAGCCTTTTCTTCTCAGGAAGAGGAAGAGGGAGCTTGTGCCACTGATGCGGCCACGACTGAGCCAGTTGCTGAAACACAGGACTCTGCAAGCACTTCTGGTTCTTTGCCTGCAGTACAGTTACCTCAGGAGGAAGTACAGGAGGCTGAGGCAGGTGAATTACAAGACCAAGAGGATGCAGAAGAAATCTGGCGAAGAAGAAGCCTGCAGGCAGCAGCTGCCAGTAGCCAGTCTCAGGAGGAAGAAACAGAAGGAGCCCAAGCAGCATGTGAGGGTGCCACAGCAGAGGTTGAAGGAGCTACTGGAGGTAACAACTGTAGGAGTCACTTTATGAAGTGACCTTTCTGCAGTCAAAAAATATTATTTAAAAACAAATATCTGAAAATAAAGATCTTGATTTCTCAATTTCATTATCCTTCAAGATTTTTCTTCCTTTGAGACATTGCTTTGTTTAAGAGACTCTCAGGGGTTTTGATGTAACAACAACAACAAAAACATGAAATATTTCAAGACAAGACATATTTGTTTTGAAATTGGATATATTTTAATTCCTGAGAGAGTATTGAGAAGGAGAATGAAGAGGAGGAAAGAATTTCACAATATTATCTTGCTTGCTGATCAAAATGGTAATTGGGAGGTCGTAGGTGGATCCCAAAATTACATAATGCAATCTAGAATTCGTACTTGGATCTTTTCTTCGGCATGTTTATAGGGGGAAGAAAATATATATAAGCACTAAAACATAAGGATAGCTAAAGAATAAGATCTAAAAAAAGAATTATTTTAGTCACACCTCAGCTACTGTCTTACCTTTTGCAGTTCATTATCCATATAGACACATCCTTGCACAGCTGGAACCATGGGCAGAGAAAAATGCATTACTCAAGACTGTAAAGCTTTTCCCAATTGTAAAAATTATTTTAACAGTTGAGGATTTTGCGTCTCAGTAAAATCACTGAAAGTTTACTTATGTCCATAGTAGATTTTTTTCAAGCAAATTTCACAACTTATCACCCATTCCCTTTCTTTAGGGATTGAAGTGAGTCAAATCAAGCCTGCAACCAAGTTGGATTTCTGGATGCATCTTTTTAATAACATTTCAGATGTTTTGGGTTAACTTCCCTGTCTTTGGAGTACATCCTGTTCTCAATATGTTTGTAGTAAAACAATTTATCCTAAAAGTTTGTTGAAAATAAATTATCCTGAAGTGCCAATTATTTTTTCACTTTTGAGTGCCAAATACTGCACCAGAAATCTCAGAGAACACTAGCTGTGATTCTGTTAGAAAGGAGGGGAGGAACGAGGCAAGGACAAATAAATTATCTTCCTTAAACCCTGAAAATACTGGGCAGCTCTTACTATTGTTTACTTCTGTATTGGTTATGGTTATACCTGTTGGTGGGAGAAAAATCATAGATCTATTCATTTCTTCCCCCCATAAGCAACTTTTTGATTTGGAAAGAATAATTTTGGTATTAAAATACGAAATACAATACAGTATGTTCTTTTGCATCATTCTCTAGACATTTAAGACTCTTTACTAGGAGTCAGATCCTAGTAATCAGTCAGATCCTGGCTAATCTGCGTTGCTGCAGCAAGGAAAATCAATGAACAGTTTCACCTCAGACCAGGTTTCTTTGATGGCCATGTCCTTTGCTGGGATACGGCTTGGGCACACAGGCTGTCTGTGCTCTGGTTTCTCTTGTTCGCAGGAAGATTCAGTGTGTTGCAGGAGGTGATGTTTTCTGGACAAGAACTGCAGATTATGCCAGAGAAATCACCCTGAACTGTAGACTTGACTTTGCCAGAAAAACCAATGACTCTTAGGTATATCCTGAAACATCATAGTCCTGCAGAAGTTTTATCATGTCTTGTTCACTTCAGAGACAATTGTAGGGTTTCCCCACATTGACTGAGACATAATTTGTGGGCATTTTGATTCTAGGTGCTCAAGCCAATGGCCATCAGCCCTTGAGGTCACTGCCTTCAGTACGTCAGGATGTTAGCCGGTACCAGCGAGTGGACGAGGCTCTACCACCAAGTAGGTTCTTCATACTTTAATGGAGGGATAAGCTGCCAGAATGCCATTAATGAGATCTTGTAATGTTTCATTTTTAAATGTGAGAACTGCAAATGAACATCTGAGTAACTCTAAATGAGGAAGGATGATGATTAAGTGTAGTGCTGTTCCCATGGAAGGCATTGTGCTCAGTCTGCAAACTATCAAGAGATGTGATGATAATTATACTTGATGTATACAGACTTGCTAAGCGAAATTTGCAGAGTATTAGGAAGGTGTGATGCTGCCTTTTCAAAATGCAGAGCAAGTGAGTAGGAAGATGAGGTGACAGGCTTTATGAGGCACTCAGGGGGCAAGATATCAAGCACTTCAAATCTATGAGTATGTCATGTACGGTAATGATTTACAAAGAAACGCATAACATTCTTCTGTCTTCACAGATTACATGAATCGTGTTTTCCTTGCATTTTCTGTGACACTGTCAAAGCTTTTGAATTAAAATAAACATGGATATTATGCAATTGTTGGATGAGCTAAATTGACCAAGGAATTGTTGTTTCTGTAATACATATGGAAAATACATTGTTCCCAATTTTGGACTGATGCATCTGTTTAAACTTGGAGCAATGTTGATCTATTTAGTATTAGATACTTTAAAAGGCAGAAAGGATTAAAAATAAATGTACACAACTAATGGGGAAATGACTTTACAAAAGAAAGAAAAAATGAAACTGATCCAGTGAAGTCAGCAGCAAAGCTGTAAGATTTTAAAGAAGACAGGAATTCGGGTATTTAATGTAAAATGAATAGAACCCAGTCCACTGTGTGGAAAGGGACTGAGTTCACCTGATAATTGGAGAGGGTGATTGTAAAGAGCTTTGTAGCAGAACACAGATAGAACCATGTATTGGAATGTTGGAGTAATGAGAATATTTTGCTCCCTGCTGGTTCTGTTATAAGCAGTGCACATAACAAATCAGTCCTCTGCACAGATCCTGAAGTTAATTAACTGCTGCCTCAATAAACCAGAATTATTTTTCACAAAATAGTCCCTGGGAGACATATACTTCATTTGAATTTTTATCACTTTTCATACTGAAAAGGAGAGAGAATATTATGAAAGATCAGACATAATAAGTTTGGAATGCATAGAGATAACTTCTATGGTACCCTGGTTTTGAGTTTCAGAAGCAAACTGTACGCTAAAATACATGCTTGGGAAAATACATTAATGGAGAAGGTTTGACTGTGTGGAATTCTAACATTTCTGACATTTGCTGGGATTTTATGCAGTCATGCATGGGCACATACATGCTTTCACACCAGCATACACACCTTTAAAATCAAAGCCCAATGCTACATTTATGGTAATCTTTCATCTGTTAATGTGAATGAAATCTTAAATACTAATTGTTTCCAAGATTCGTTTTTTCTCCCCGAATCTCTGCCCAGAACAGATCTCTAGAACAGAGCATACCTAGTTTGTCTGTCTAGAGCACGTAACATTATGCTTTAACATTCCTGAGGAAAAGTCAACAAATAACATGACACACTCTTGAATAAATAGAATTTTGTGGTTCAGCTAGCTAAGTTCTTTGTAACACTGTTGGCTAGCAACAGTTTGGGAAGATATCCTTGTCCATCACAATAGTGATGGAGGTGCTTTATTTACTTTAGGACCCATTGTGCAATTGTTCAGACTTGTGTATTTAAGGGTGAATGAAGGCAAAACTTCGTTTCCTCCTCAAACACATTACAGAAGTTATGACTGTGTTGGAACTGGACATATAATCACCACCAGAGAACAGTCCACTGCTATACAGTGTTTAAGGGTTTGAAATTTAAGCAGAATAATGGAATGTATGTATTTTTATTTCATCAGTAGATAGATACTGATTTTTTTGAAATGAGATTGTTGCTCTGGAGCATCTGTTTCAGTCTTTTTTTTTTCTTTATGGGGAGAAAAAACTAAAGCTTCTTTGGAGAATGCTGAAATGTTTGTTTTTTGAGTTAGAAATTAAATTATTTTTTCTTTGTTTGGAATAACTTTGAAATGTATTACATTTTGAATAGCAAGTACTGTGATGAATCCATAGCCTTTGCATTGATGCAACTTTGTTTATTTTGAACTTTTAATTTACAACATAATGCAAAATTGTGGGTTTTTATGTGGATTTGGAGAAAGATGACGTCAACACATTTATTTTGTCCTGGAATTGAAATTTATTTTTTAAACATTTCTCTTTATTCCTATCCTATTATGTTGCTTTTCTTACACCAAATTTACTTTCCAACATAGTTCATTTACAATAATAATACTTCAATCACTAATAGGCTGTTCTGATCGTGCACCATAAAGAAATAAGAGTAACTGCATCATGGTCATCTGAAATACACAGCAGCTGTGCAGAGATGACATGTTCTGTTTATCTCAAAACCTGTTTTTTTTTTAACTTCTTCACGATTCAGCTCAGACCCGACAGTGTCATGCAGTGAGCCACTTAGCTACCTCCAGTTTTTGACGTAAGTCATAACACACATGCAGCCTGAGGTTTTAAGGCTGTCGCTATTCAGTAGTTGACAGTAGAATTTCATTTCTTTTTTTTCCTCGCTGTAAAGATATTTCTGTGTCCTCTTTCCTTGCAAAGCAGCGGTCGTTTAGAATTGGTTGCCCTGCCTGTGGTTTTTTAAATGTTCCTGCAGTTACTGATGTTTCCACATGGACTTGAAATATAGAAAGTCTCTTCTGTGAACCTTTTGAGGTTAAAGGTTCTTTTGAGGTTAAAAGGTATCTTAAGGGTTTCTTTTTAGCTGACATGCTAAATAGTTTGCACATTTTTTGTGAAATCATATGGAAAGAGGGGAAGTGCTGCATTCAGATGATCTCATGCTGCCATCTTTTTTTCAATATGACTGCATGTTAGATATTATTAACAAAACAATGGTTCCTATTTTACAGTAGTTACTGATATCATATTCTGGCCTTTTGTAATACCCGTTGCAGGTGACCATCAAGGTTTGTGCTAGACTTTTAATGTTGTTTCTAGTTTGTGTAGCAAAACCAGCATTACAGTTACTGCTTGCACAACAAGGTGAATTTGCTATGATAATTGCAGGATCTGCAATTCTGGAACATGCATTTAGTATATGAAGGTGTTTGATAACTCGAATTGTTCATCTTCTTGGGCACCTCTGCTTACTTTTAACATAGATACATGTAACACCCAGGAAGAGCACTGGAATCTGTTTTATTACTGCTACTTTTAGCTGGGGAAAAACAGTGACAGGTGTCAAGCTTTACAAGATTTTTGATATTTGGGCATTGGCTTTTTGTACTCGAATAAGCTTCAGAGATCTCATCTTTAAATGCTTTAGTCCAAGATAATTAGATTAAATACCTTCAATTTTTTCCTAGGACAATCACTGTTTATTGAGGGCTTGTTTCTATTCATTTCTCTGTTCTGTTACATACGGATTCCATAGAACCTTAACTGTGGTGGAGAGTTTGACTTATGGGATAAAATCAGGGAAAAGCCATGTCTCTTAGCCCTTCAGTGAGAAAGTCTTGTGCTGAAGTCATCCTGTAAAAGATGTTAAAAAAAGGTAAAATAAATGCCGAAATAAACCCCAAACTCTCCATAGTTCACAGTATTTTATTATTACTTAGACTGGGAGGCTCGAATTGACAGCCATGGACGGATATTTTATGTTGACCATGTGAACAGGACAACAACTTGGCAGCGACCCACAGCCCCTCCAGCCCCACAGATTCTCCAGAGATCAAATTCCATACAGCAAATGGAACAGCTGAATCGCCGGTAAGAATTACTTGTATTGTTTGTGAATTGTGTGTTTGCAAAACTTCATTTATCTCTGCAAGACCTTTGTAAGACAAAGACTAGGTACCACTTGCTACTGCAGCTAGCCATATATGTTTATTTATATGTGTCTGTTCCTTTTAGGTTGCATGTGGGCTTCTGAACCTATCATATTTCACCTGTGTTTAACAGCTAACGAAAATCTGCAAATGATTTTCAGAAATTCAAGATGCTCATAATGCTAGAATTAGAGAGGTCAACATATGTTAACCTACATGATAGAAAAGTGGAGCATACCTAACTTTATTACTAGAGTCCCTCAGAACCAGAGTTGGATCACAGTTACCATACGCTACATATAAAGTCCAGTTTTCTAACCCTAGGTATCAGAGCATCCGCCGAACAATGACTAGCGACAGGCCTGAAGAGCATGCAAGTGCAGTGGATGGAGCTGGAGAGGAGACTGACTTTCACCATTCTAATACAGGTAAAAAATAAATAAAATCACTAAAGGGAACATTCACCTTGCAGGTGATTTAGTTAATGATGTAGGGCAGGACATACTGGAAATCTGGGTCACCATTTACAAATTTTATGGGCTGCCACATTTTGTAATGTTATAATACAGGACAAGAAAGGACTAGAATTCTTTCTTCTCCTGATCTTTAGTTAGTTATTGATTATCTACCTGGTGTTAACTTTCCGAATGAAGACATAAGGAAAGATCTTTTTAAAATGTGCTTTCAGCATGATTCCTCATTTTTCCTCTAGCTATAGAATTCTGTCCTTGGTCATACTCCCACTATAAATTTACTAATGAATGTATAAAGTTACCTTGTTAGTCATCCAGTCTCTTGTGTAGTTGTGTGTCATTCTTTTCTTTGTCTGCGGATTCTCTTTATATTCTCCATAATCCTCCTTTCTAAGGTCATCTATTGCCCAAGCAGTGCTAACTGTTCTTGAATTTCTGGTCATTGCAGGACCTGTGATTTAGCCAAATGCCCCTTTTATATTCTTTTTCTCTATTTCTACCCTAGCCTTTTCCTTCTCTTTGTGCATGTGCCTGTTTGGGCCTTTGCAGAAGCAGCTGGATGGTTTGTTGTGCCTCTAACAAATCAATTTAAAGAAATTTCAGCCTAAACCCTACTCAGCAAATTCAACTGAATAAGCCTTTCATAAACTAAATTAGCAAGCCTCTCAACTGCAGAAAAAATCCACCCAGATGTCACATCCTGGTTTCCAGACTACCTGTGTAGGACAGTGGACCTATGAGTAGCATGCCCCAGCATCTTCCAGGGTGTGAGAAGTGATCGTTACGCACCCAAGTTTTGTACCAGGGAGCTGGATGACACTCCCAGCCCAGGTATTCAGGCAGAGCTTCAGGAATCTTTGTGGTACATTCCTGACACTCCATAGACATAGGAGCGCTTGGGGGTGTGCAGTTTAAGAACTGTTTTTTCAAATTCTTTTTTTTTCTCACGTACTTTCCCTTAACTTACTACCTTTCCATTTTCTGTTTTTCTCTTTTGTGCAAAATGAACTTCTTTGTGTCCCTCATTCTCTTTTTTTTTCCATAGTATTTAGTCATCCAAGTTTTGAATTTCACTCTTTGTTCCTTTCCTCCTCTTTTTTTTAAACAAAAATTAAATTTTATTCTTATTTTTTTTCCCTTAGAGTTTTGTTCACTGCCTTTCTTCTCCTTTCTCTGCCTTTGGGTTATTCTTCTTTTATATCCATGGTAGCTGTGTTCTATGTGATTAATGTTGATGGGGAATTGTACAAATACCGTGGTATGTAGAAGAAGGAAACAATGATGTGTAGAAGATGACAAACATTTTGGAGTAAAATCACCGGAGACCCAATCTGAATTTACAATTTTTCATTTACTTTAAAATGTGCATCCAAACATGCTGTTGATTTTCAAAGGTGATTAGGAGAGTAACACTGTGGCAAATATTACGCTTAATGTATTGTCACTTCCCAATACTGTTGAGAAATCAGTACACTTCAACAGTTGCTAGGAAAAGACCCAAATGTTTCTGAAAGTTGAATGTGAAAGGTACTTCTGTGGCAACCTGTTCTTAACTTACATACGCTGCTTAAATATTTTAAGTACTGTATCAGGATCAGAGTTGTGTTACTGGCAGTGATTTTTTAATTTATTTTGTTTTTTAAGGAAGAAAGAATGGAACGTTGTTAAGTGTACAGTGACATTTTGTATGCATTGGTCAGCATTTATAAAATAACTGTTGTCTGCATACAGCTATAATATAGCATTGTAGGCTGGACACAGGAACCTTCTTTGCAATTTATATATAGGCATGTGCTAGGTAACCCAAATAATTGGAAGTGGGTTTTTAAATTATTTTATTATTAAATGATTTTTTACCAAAAGCAACAAATTAGATCTTCTAAATACAACTTCTGATATTAGAAGAATTTTGGGTACGCTTATGTGGGTAATGAAACCAATACAATTGTATATGCATTGTTTTTCTTTTTTGTGTGACTGTAATCAATGTAGTTGTTTGTAGTAGTGTTTTGGTAATATTTATTACTGGAGTTGTGAATTGTCATTCACTTTGCTGTTAGATTTTCGAAGAGAGAATGTGCTGCCTCACTCTACCTCCAGATCCAGACTTACTTTGTTGCTCCAGTCTCCCCCTGTGAAATTTCTTATCAGCCCAGAGTTCTTTACAGTGCTGCATTCTAACCCTGTGAGTACAGTCTGTACAGGTGAAGGACTTTCATAAATACATCTGTATATATATAGGTGTTTTGCATGCGGAGGTACTGCTCATTGTTTGATGGTAAGGTATCGGTACATAGAGAACCTGGATAAACTGGAACGCTTGTCATCGTTCCTTGCAGTTGGTGGGCTGTCAGAGAAGTCCCACTTGGCATTAGACTTTGTAAGTTTTTGTGTTTTACTCAGCTGTGCATCTTTTTTTAGGATAGCAAACTCACTTGTTTATTGAAGAGATAGCTTTATTATTATGTTCTTCAAAGGCTGACATTTTTTTTTAATGAAAATGAAGCTTCTATTTTACGGTCATTTTGCTGCTTATGGGATGATTTTTATCCCCCAAATTACCTGATTTGTATGAAAATACATTAGAGATCACAGTGAACAAGAAGACACCTAGTATATGTTTTCCTTTTCTCTTTTCCCTGTTTTCCTTCACAAGAGGAATGCATATTGTGAATGGAAGTAATAGGATGAATGATTTATTGTCTGCAAGCACACTAGTAAATTATCCAGTTGTTTTTTTTTAATTATAGTCAGTTTTAATTTAGTTTTGATATGCATGCCTGTTTGTATCTGAAAAATTCCACTTGGACTATGCATCTTTATCTGCAATATTTGAAAGAGGGCAGAGGCAGATGAAACCTCTGGCCAGAGAAAAAAGGTAGGAGCACAGAGTGTTTTAGATAGCAGCATGCTACAATAGAAGGACCTATGTTTTAGCTTCTGTCTAATGCCAATTCTGAGACAAAGATTTGGTGTGTGGTGGGCTATTTCTTCCTGGAGTAAAACAGTGTAAACCGTTTATTTTTCCCTTTTATTTAAAGTTTTCTCTGTTCCTCAGTGCTCTCTTTTTACTCTTTCATTTTAATTTTATTAAATTGCACATGAGCATGCAATTATACGGTTCTTTCATTCCCCCTTTTTGAAAAATCTGTGGATTTATGTGTAACTTATTCCAACTTACTTTGTAAGTACTACAAGCATATTTCTCTATTCTGCAGAAAAACTTACCAGCTTTATGACTCTTCTGTAGCTATGTTTGACTTGTTATTGCAGAAATCTTAGAATACCTATGCAATCTTAACCTTTTAAGCAATTCTAATGTTACAAAATTATTCACAGTTCATGGGACAAGTGTTGTAGATGGAGTCCAGATTAGTGTATTGTACACTTTGCTGAAGACCATATGCATTAAGTAAAAATAAAAACAAAACATTGAACACTTACTCCAAAACCACAGAAGGAGGACCAATTTCTGCATAGTTGGAAATGATCATTTTTTTAGAGTGGAAATGTTGTCTTTTGTAGTAAAATTATTGTTGTTACATGTTTTTCAGAGTGCCTACCGCATGTTTACAAATAACACGTGTTTGAAGCACATGATCACCAAAGTCCGTCGGGACACCCACCATTTTGAGCGCTACCAGCATAATCGGGATTTGGTGGGCTTCCTAAACATGTTTGCTAACAAACAGCTGGAGCTGCCAAGAGGTTGGGAAATGAAACATGACCATCAGGGCAAGGTAACTGTGACACACATATATATCTGTTCAGTGTGTGATTTTTGGATGTTATAATGTTAGGATTCATCTTGTTGTTCTTAGAAGGAACATAAATGCACATAGTTCTCCGATGTACATAAAGATGCATTTTTTTCCTTTTTTCCAAGAAGACTGGAATTTCTTATCTATGCTGGCAAAACATTATGTGAGAGGAAAAGGAGACTGATAAGTAAATATTAATCAGTATAAGAAATATTTATAGATACAGATAAATCTATAGTTTTTTTCACTCTGAAATATGTCACTTAGATTCCCCTGGATGTTTTAAAACTTCTTGTGAAAATAATCATCCAGTGTGCAAATACAAGCAGTTCAGTTAAGTGCTTTAGAGTTTTGCCTTTGTACTCAGAAGAAAGTTTAAATGCAAGCTTTCTTAATTTTTTATCTATGGAATTTTTTTGAGTTCTTGTTGGGCTATTTGTACTCGCTTTCTTCTTTAACTGTCAACCTCAGCATCTCGACTGAAATTTATTAGCATGCATTATTTGGTCTTTTTTCTTTAATGTTTAGCAGTTTTCCTAGGTGAATCCTCTATCCAAATGCTAAGAAGCTCCAGCATTCTTCAGCTTCTGAGATAATGTTAGTGCACTTGCAATAGCCCTAGGGATGATTACTCTGTTGGCTATGTATTGGTTAACCAGGCAGAAACTGTGTAGGAAGTTTCATTAATTAATGAAGTTCTTGAATAGTTGCAAGTTCTGCTGCTTTTCAAAACAAATATAGCTTCTGGAGTTCTAATAAAATATTTTAAAATCAGAGAATAACGGACACATTTTTACAGTAGTAATGTAATTTTAATTTGTAAATTTAAACTAATGTATCCTTGCTATCTAGAATATGGTTTTCTTTGTAGAAGATAGGAAGGTTAAAAATAGACTATGACTAACATGTGAGGAAGTGATAAGACTTATCAGTTTGTGTGAGAAGTTCTAATTAGGACTACAGGCACACTAAACTTACCAGTTCTTATGTTATCAGTCCTGGTACACTGTCCATATAAATAATGATCTTGATGCTTGAAAAGATTGCAGACAGATTCTTTACTGAAGGCTAGAAAAAGAACTTGAGGATTGTTTTCATCTTGTATTTATTAACTTCAGAAAGAACTGTATTTTTCCATTAGAAACCCTGTTAGGGATGTGCAATTATATTAACCTTGTTATTTGCCTTTCTCACTCTTTTCTGTTCTACTTCCTTTTTTGTTTGGTCCTTCAGAGGCCGGTTTTCTCCTGAAGAATATGACAATTTCAATTGACTTAAATAGGTGCCCCATTTAGAAAATTAGACCTTTGGCTTTCATGTGTAATGTTTGCTAACAGTGAGGTTATGATAAACATTAATCAGTGAGGGGAAGCACTGAATAAATCCCCACTGGGATTTCTTCACTTTGAATTAAGCTCAGTGTTATTCATGCTCTTTATGTTGAGTTGTCTTTGTCACAAACAGTGCATGTGACCAGTAGGAAGGCTTATTCAGCAGTTGAAAGAATGATGGCCAGTATGTGGAAACATGTTTGATGAGACCAAACAAAACCTGTATTTATTAAAGCATAAGCTAAAGAGAAGCAAGTGGAAATTAGCCATACCACAATACATAATTACGTCTTCTTTCTTGCTCTTCCTTCCTAATGTTTTTCTTTATATCTCCAAGTATATTGTAGTAAGAGGCTTGGTGTTGCTCACAAGGCACAGTGATTATTCTAACCCTAATGCAACAGGGAGCAGTAGAGTTCATATTCCCTGATGTCAGTGTAGTTCCAATGGCTTGAACCCTTTGCAGGCATTCAAACTCAGATGGGGCCTGCTCACTTCTGAACTCCCTTCAGAGCTGCTCTGCTAAGCTCAGTTGCCCACTCTTCCTTGGCTCCTCCGTGTATCCCCTTCAGATGATAAAACCTGTTTGGCATACAGCTCTTCCCTGAGGGTCCAATGCATCAGGATTTCTGACTGGCATTACAGATGATAGAATCGTAGAAGCCTCAGATTTGGAAGGGACCTTCAAAGGTCACCTAGTCCAGCTCCCCTGCAATGAACAGGGACATCCACAGCTTGATCAGGTGTTCAGAGCCTGATCCAGCCTGGCCTTGAAAGTCTCCAGGGACTTCCAGTCACTCTGCCCAAAGCCTGTAGCATTGCCTGGGGTTGTTGTGGCCGAAGTACAGGACCAGCACTTGATCTTGTTGAACTTCATCCCATTGGCCTCATCCCAAATAAATGATAATAAATTATAAGATGGTATTTTTTTTCTTTCTACCGTGAAATTGTAATTGATTATTAACGTCTTGAATAGGAAGAAAGGTATTTTAGCAAGCATCATATACTTTAACTTGAAAGGTAACTTAGGCAATTGTCTGTGTTTAATGGATAAACTACAGTTTTTGCACTACCCACCTTATGTCATTCTCTTCAAGCGTCATAGATTCATGAATTGTAATTAGACAGGTGTTATGAGAGGAATTTTTTGCAAAGGAGACTGAGAGATACACTGTGTTTTGAGCTGTGTGCCAATGTCCACATTGAGGCTCTAATGATTATCTTCACTGAAGCTTTAAAGTCGTATTTTTTGCTTCATTTTGAGTAGGCTGCTAGTAGCTGACCTGCAAGCATTTTTATTTAATAAGACACGTTTGTCTTAAACTTGGTGTTTAAGGTTAGTTCTTTAGTTAAATGTAATGCTGAAGAGCACTACATACATTGTTAGATTACTGCATTAAATCAAAGAACTGTCTAGAACAACTGCAGATAGTACTTCTTCCACTATTGAATTGGTACTTTTTTTTCCTAAGTGATTTTACAGTATGGTGTTGACTTAATGAAATCAACTTTTGTTTTGGTGAATGTGCTTCACAGCTATGCATACAGCATGCATTAGCATTCACAGCTGTGCTACAGTATGCATAGACCAGACTAGAAAAAAATAATAAATACACGAATATAAAACAAACAGAACAACCAATTGTTAGTAAGTGAAGTAAACCCATAAATCAGGAGCAAATTTTTCAGAAAGCCTGGACACACTGCAGCAGCTTCTTTCAATCATTTGCCAGGCATCAAACTGAAATTTTGGAATGGCTTTCTTTCTGCTTTCCCTCTGGTTTCATGTTCTGCAATAGGTATGCTTGTGCTGCAGGTGACGGCGTCGTTTGTCAAGGTAAACAAGTCCTGCATCAGGTTCAAACACTGCAGTTAAACTTGTAATTTTTTGATATGCTTTGTCGTTTGTGAATTGTGGAATGCTGTTTCACTTAAATATTTGTAACTATTTCATTTGAACAGATCAGAGAATTCTTCTGCAGTGTTCAGGTGATGTGGTTCAACATGTGCATACACAGATCACAGGTTCAGGCCATCAGTGTCACAGCTGTAGGAGGCTTGCTGCCCTCTTTTGAAATGCTTTTGAGGTCTTGCAGGTTTGGTGTCCCTCCTGCCTCTTCCAGCCAGGCATCGGCCATAATTTCCAGCTCCATACACTTCCTCTTTGTTGGGGTTTGGAAATACTAATATTTTCTCCCACCACTGACCACAGCAATATTTAGTTACCATGTAGCATGGCACACTGGTTTGCCTACTTACTTTCATGGTTGATCACAAGAATTCCATTTTCTCTATCCTGTCTATACTAAGCAGCCTGAATAATAATGATTTGATGAATACCGTAGGCTGCTGTAAGATCCAGCACTCCTCTCGTCCCTGGTGGGCTGACTTAGGTTAGAAGAAGAAGCAGGGAAACAGACAAAAGAGAATAATTTTGGCCTGGACCAGTTCCCCAGCAGGGTTCACTGCGTGGCCGCACAAACACTTGTGCCAGCACAAGGCAGGAGGGGTGCACAAGGGATGAAACAAGTGGTCAGGGTGAGGGAAGATAGGAATGTTTCTTCTGCTGACACCACAGGACTGAACTGTTTATGAAACTGTGGTCGAAGTACCTCAGTGGTATCACAAATAGAAATGGCTCCAGCAGACCCAACCACCTCTCTGCTGGTCCAGACTCTTTAATTCCTCAAACCAGATGTCACTTTCTTGTAACTCTTCTCCTCAAAATCGGGATCTTTTTTTGCCATTTCCACATTTCCAGCATTGTGACTGAAAAAAAAAGCTGAAGTATGTTGAAATAGAACAGTGCTGGTTTCCAAGTGCAACACTAATACTGGAAAAAGTTTAAATCTCAGGGCTTAGAAACTCTTTTTGGTTCGAATTTGACTAGAAGTGCAGGAGGTTTTCATTTTCCGGGATATGTGCTCCTGTGACCTTGCTTTCAGCAAACAACAGACGAGCCAGCATGTGGTAGTTCTCACCAACTGCTTGTTTTAAAAGTTTCTGTTGCCACCTTCTTTTTGTCCCCAACTGACATTTTTTCAGGTTAATGGACTTAGAATAGTTGCAACATGAGGATGGCAAAAATGTCCTTTGGCCTGTAATCATGATGCATCATAGGATGCAGTTTTACACTTTACATATGCGCACCAGTCTGTGTTCTCTCCAGTGAGCTGAAAAACTGTTATCCTTCATCTGCTGAAGGGTAATGTGAGCCACAGCAACATGAAAAAGAATTTCCAAAGCCTGACATCAGAGGCTGAATCCTAGAGCCTGAATACACAATAACCTTAGACATTTAACTCTTTGGTTGTTGAGTCATCCTGTGACACAAACGTTTGACTATAAATTCTTTCTTCTTTTTTTTCTCGAGGCTTTCTTCGTTGACCACAATTCCCGCACGACCACGTTCATTGACCCTCGGCTTCCCTTGCAGAGCAGCAGGCCCACCAGTGCTTTAGTCCATCGGCAGCACTTAACTAGGCAACGCAGTCACAGTGCTGGTGAGGTAAGTTTGCTCTGCCTCTTCTCCCTGGTTGGGAGCCTCCAACCATGCTCCCTGGTTGGGAGCCTCACAACTCCATGCTGTTGTGAGGAACACCATTGCTCTGTAACTGGATGGTACTTGGCCATAAATATTTATTGTATTATTTTCCAGACAGGAACCTCACTGTTCCTTTTGAAGTACACGATTTCAGAAAAAAAAACAAACAAACCATAAGTATTAATTTTACTTTTAATTTGCAATAACCCTGTTTAACCACAGGAGAGCATCTGATTACAGGTTATCACTATCTGTATCCTGTTTTTTACTGTCAAAATACTTACTGCTGTCAAGCCTGCTGTCTGCCAACTATGTTGTTATTACTGTGCAAATAGGGGGAAAAAATGCACGTGTATACAACTATTGTGCAACAATATGAATAAGTGTAAAAAGCCTTCTTCCTGCAAATGGGTTTGTCAGACCATTGTATGTACTTATGTAGTATTTTATCTCTACTTTCTAAACAGTAAAATGTGGAAAAGACTGTCTTGTTGATGTGTCACTGAGGACCTTTTTCACCAATCTCCATTTTGTTGCTGTAAATTCTTTTTACTTATGAGCAAGTTTATGTACAATGGCTGAAACTTTAGTTGTAGTTGTTACTAAAACTCTATACTGTTGGCTGTGATTCCTCTTTTCAGAGGAAGGCTATCACATGACAGGAATTAAAAGATAATACACGTTATACTGACTTGTGAGATGCTCTGATTTATCCTATTTTTAGCTCAGTGTTGTGGCACAGTAAGTTCTGCTGGACATCTGTTTCAGTGCAGGCATGAATCTGCTCTGCTACTTCTCTATCAGAGCTTCTGCTGAGCTGCAGGGGATGTTTTACCATTGGTTGCATATCTTATCATTTCCTGTATGAATGTGGTTTAATTGCCAAGGATACTTTCCATGGCCACCCTCCATGTAAGGTATATTTTATGAATGATTGTAAATAGCATCATCTTTCATTGTGGTTATGTGATGTAGGCACTGATGTCTTTCAGCAGACAAGACAGCTCAAAGTGTCTTCATATAGCTGTTTAGACCTTTCACAAGATAAAACAAGTTTTTCTGTTCTTACTGATTTATAAAAGAACATAAATAATCTTTTTCTTGGCTTTATCAAATTGACACTCAGATTATCTTTCTTTTGCACTTCAGTAGCTGCATTCACAATAGAGAGAGAGACACATCAGCTGTTCTGCTGAAGTTGTCAATACTGCAACATAAGTGTTGTTTGTCTTACAGGAAGTCTGCACATATATTGCATATACACAGTGCTGATTTTGTGCCTGAATTTCCTACTCCATCTAGATTAGATACATGAAATTGCTTAATCTGTGTTTCTGAATGCTAGTTCAGAAATATTTATTTGGTAGTTCTATTTTGAATATAAGTATAGCATGATATAGAAGTCTCAAACAAAGCAATTCAAAACAGTATTCCCATTCTGAGACTGATGATGTAATGATGTTTATTTATATGCATATGTATGAGACTGAGCACATTTTCTTCAGCCCTTATGAATTAAACATTACTTATTTGCAGCTATTTAAAAGCCATTGTATCATGGAACTGTATGGTATTGCAGAAAGATATGTACTTAATGAAAAAAAATCTCAAAATACTTTATTTGGATTTGCCTTGCCACAAACTTTGATGTTATGAAGCTATTGACCCAGTTTTTATAGGGAGATGCTCTAAAGCAAACAATAGCCAGCGTAAGGAATGCCTTTTTAGCTAAATCTGAACTGCAGCATGAAGCTGGAGCTAGTAATAATGTCATTCCTTTTCCAGCACAATGCCTACAGGAAATTATTATTATTATTATTTTTTTCAGAGTGAATATTGTCAGAGTACACAAAGATCTTGAGAGGTACTTCAGGTCTTTTACTTCATTGTGATGCCAGAGTCTGGATTTAGCAAAACCTTTATAATTACTTTATCTTTTGCACTTCAATCTTTTGAGTTCTTTGGCAAGTGGAAGTGTAGTTCACATAGTAACAATTATCTATAGGTAGAGGGATAGAGAAGTAAACATAAAGGTCCAAGAGAATGAAAAAATGGTTGAACAAAATGCCTTATGTAGATAAAATACAAAATAACAATACAGTAGAAATGACTGAAACCTCAGCATACAGTAAATCGTCGAAGTTGACCCAGCATCACATATGCTATCAGGAACAATTTTACATTATGGTTCTGCACTAAAAAATAGTAGTATGTTATATGTTTCACTTTCAGAAGGTAAACACATAGAATTCACAACAGTTCTCCTGAATGACTGTAAGAAATGTTTTTACCAGTTTTGGACTCGTTTGCCTTGGCTGAATGTGAACTCACTTCTTTATCCTTTATACTGCAGTTTCAGCCACAAAATCCTTTCCAGTTTAAGTTTAGGGAAGTTCTGCTCATGCATGGTTATGGTGCTAATGAAGGAACTGCATTTTGATCTTCATAACTTTTAATATGGATGAAGATGTACATGAAGTACAAAATTACTCTCTGAAAACTTCCCAACTTGAATTTTAGAGGAGAATTTACTGTTCAGAATGAGACTATTATTTAAAAATAGTAATAAACTTGGAAATAAATTGTTTTGATTTTTCATGTGTGATATAATAAATTATGTTTTACTAATAATTCTCTTACAAGATAGGTGATCCCTCCTACAGTGATGATTGGGAATTCTGATCCAGCAGAAAATTTATATGTATGTTTAATTTTAAGTCATATGAGCACTCACTTAAATACTGTTCTGTTGTATACCTAGCTATATATGCTGACAGAGAAACACTGATTTTTTTTACTTGTTCATTTTCAGGTTGGAGAGGACTCTCGTCATGCAGGACCACCAGTTCTACCAAGACCGTCTAGCACATTTAATACAGTCAGCAGAGCTCAGTACCAGGATGTGGTTCCAGTGGGTACGTCAGCATATGGCCTCTTTTCAGAGAAGTACTCCATGACTGATTGTGTCACATCCGTCTTCACTGTTGTGTTTTTCATTTGGTGGGGGTGGGTGGAAGTTACCATTTGTTAGAACTACTTCTGTCTAATTGTCCAGTTGAAACCTGCAGGAATAATAACAGAAAGTGTCTATGCAGAATTGAACAACTGATGTAAAAATCCTACTTGTGCTGAGTTTCCTAATCCCACTAGTGTAAGTGGTGACAGGGAGAGCTGAAGCCAGGAGGTTGTGTCCTAATCGGGTATTTCAAGTGATTTTGTAGAACTTCTGGGTATCTCTTTTGGCAGGATTCCATAAAATGTTAATCAGCTTGGAATTAGTCATTAGCTTAACTTCTGTTCTCAGTTACATACACGCAAAGTTACTGATTTCTATGCTACCAAGAAGAGAATTTAGCTTATTGAATCTAACAGCTGTCACGTTGTGCTAAATCAAGATGAATTAATCCGATTGACTGTAACTGGATCTTTGTACTGTGCCATGTTTACTTGAAAATCTCTGCTAATTTAAATCCTTCCCTTTGCTGTGTACATGGTGTGCATACGCTACAGGCTCAGCAATAAGTGAGAATTAGAATAGAATCATAGAATTATAGAATCACCGAAGTTGGAAAAGACTTCCAAGCTCATCCAGTCCAGCCGTCCACCTACCACCAATATTTCCCCATTAAACCATGTCTCTTAGTACCACATCTAAATGTTTCTTGAACACTTCCAAGGAAGGTTACTCAATCGTCTCTCCGGGCAACCCGTTCCAGCACTTGACTGCTCTTTGGAAGAATTTTTTCCTAATATCCATCCTGAACCTGCCCTGGTACAGTTTGAATGCATTCCCTCTAGTCCTATCGCTAGTTATGCGGGAGAAGAGGCTGACCCCCCCTCGCCACAATTTCCTTTCAGGTAGTTGTAGAGAGCTGTAAGGTCTCTCCTGAGCCTCCTCCTCTTCTCCAGACTAAACAATCCCAGTTCCCTCAGCCAGGATTAGAATATGGGTATTTCCATTGATTGTTTAATGTTTGAGATTGGATTGAACACCACCAACACTGAATGTGTCCTAGAATCTCTTTAGAAAAACGAATACTAAGAAAGAGTTACTAGCTAAGAAAATACATTTTAAAAAGACACCAAAAAAAATAGGTACTCCTTTCATTATATGTGAATAGTTTTTCACTAATTCTGACTCTAGCTTTAATCAGCTCTTCTTGGAAGGCTCCTGAATGACTGTAGCCTACTTCTGTCTTGAGAATACATGGTCAAATATGATACTTGAGAAACATGGCCAAATATGAGTTGGCTGTAAGTCAACTGTGGAAATGCTTATACCATCAGAAGTACATTTAGCTTTGAGTAGTGTTTGTTACACACTGAAAATGGAAGAAAGTTTAGTATTTTATTTTCACATGGTCTTAAAATTCTAAGACTAATATCAAGAATGCATGGATATCATTGAACTATAAGTTCTTTAATCTTTTAATCTTTAAGCTTTTATTTCTATCTTTTTGCAAAGTTAAAAAGAACAAAAAGAGTAACATTAATCTTTGAGTAATTTGCATTGATAAATGTAGTGAGCTTTAGTGCTAAAATAGCATACTTGGCCTGAATATATGTGGTCTAGTCAAAGTCTTGAAAATCCACATCCCACCAGCAGATAATGTTACTGTAAGCACACAAACATGTATGGGTTAAGGTTTGGGAAGGAGCCTCGATATACAGCCATCTTTTTGGAAACACTGCATTTTTGAAACTTAATCAGGATCTTAGTATGAATAACAACAGAAGGCTATTACTTCTCAGAGGAAGAGATTAAAAATATTCACCTAGTTACCCTACATCCAGCATGTAAGAACTCTATAATGTCTATGATTATAGTCATCTTGTTTTCTCACCTAGCTCTGTACGTCTCAGGTATCATACAGATGATGAGATGAATGACATTATATCTACATCTATAAATTAGGTGCCCAGTCTGGTCTATTAGTGCAATCCGGCACCTCCAGAGGGCAGTTCATCCCTCTTATACTAGCCACATCTCTCCAAAGGCCTATAGAGATTACAGTGACACCAAACAGATTGGAAGGAGATGCTGAAGGTAGTTGAAGAAAGAAGCTGGTCTACATCACTACTAAACACAACCTTATAAAATAAGATATTGGATTCTCCATTGCCCTGACTCATATTTTAATTTATAATAGCATAGTAAGCAATGTCTCATACTTTGTGTCACTTCACATTCCCTTTTTATGACTGAAAATGGCTCAGTGCAATGGAAACTAAGATCCTTGTGATGTTATTCTAGCAATGTATACTCTAGTTTGACTTCAGCTAAGAGTGTGATTGATAAAATGTAATTAACAGTGGAAAGGATTTGTCATAATCAGATCTCATTCATAATCAAATGCGTTCCCTATGATAGCACTATGAGTAACCTTACACAGTAAATATAAATTAACACAGTACTGCTAAACTAATAACTGTGAAGATGAAATTCACGGTCGTTGTTCAAAACTAAGAAGGAATGTCATTGTGTCTTTTAGTATTTAGTTGTTTCAGTACAATATTTTTGTTGGTATTTTCAGCTTACAATGACAAGATTGTTGCATTTTTGCGGCAGCCTAACATCTTTGAAATTCTACAAGAGCGTCAACCAGATCTTACCAGGAATCATTCACTCAGGTATTAAAATTTATGGAGTCTGCTATTCCCAATCTAATACAAAATGCTAATATAAATTAGTTTCTGTCATTAAAGTTGGCAGTGGCACATAACAAATTGTAGAATTTCGGCCTGTGAAAGATAACATATCCATAAAGCTGTAGCCAATATTTCTTTATTGTATTCCTATTTAACTCCCTGAAATAAGGTTTAGGGAAACAGAAGAAATGTGTTATTACAAAAGGAAGATAAAATTAAGTAAAAGGGTTCAGGCAAAGGCATCAATCATGTAATTTGTATCCTAACAGGATATAAAAGGCATATACTTAAAAACTGTAATTGAGATCACAGTTCTCAGTGGTAATTCCTGAGAAGTCATCGATTACATTCATTTGGAGGGCTGCAAACATTAACCTAGAAAATGTTCTTCTGATTCCTGATGTTGCTGCTAACTGAATACTAAGATGTCTTTTGAAATCCACCATTCGTTTCTTCAAACCTTTCTGTTTGGGCATTGATATAAATTGGAGTAGGCTCTAGAATTGTCCAGACGCTCCTGCTCTGGGCATGACGGGGCCATGTTCCACGTGGGCAGTGTGTGTTAGCTTTGACTCAGCACTGTGCTGGTGAAACTGTGGGGCTAACATACTGATCTTGGTTCTGGATGGGTTGGGACCACAGGGTTGATGAAGTGGTTACTTGATGTTCGCTGCCTGTCTTCATAGGGAAACACTGAATTACACACTCCTGCTACAGCCACCACTGCAAGCACTGCAAGCTTGAACATGCCCCTTTTGACCCTCAAATATGCTGTATATGTAGTGGAAGTTGCCAGGAAATTTGTGTTAGGTTCATTGTTTGAGAAGGTCTTTTGCACAGTGTTTTTGGGACAGATGGCAAGAATTTGGCTTGACCTTTTGGATGAAACTTGTGCGTGAAATTATGTGCTCCAGAAATGCATATTGTAGCTTAAACTGCGTGCTGCTCCCAGCACTCATCTTCACCCTTGTTAGAATGTTGACTGTATGTATTGCTTTTGTCCTTGTCACTGTCAGTGGAGTAGATGGACCTCTGAGCTGAGCCAGTATTGCTGTTCTTATGTGGAGCTTTTTTTTGTTTGTTTGATTTTGTCCTTTGGAATTTTTATTATGAGGCTTTGCATTTGGCTTTCTTTTCCTTGTTAACAGTGAGTCCAAATTATATGATGATGATGGTAGAGAGAAATTCTGTCTTTTAATGATAGAAAATGAATAGGATGTCTTTTCATTTTAGAATGCAGGAAAAAGCTCTACAGACTGTAGAGAGAACAGGAATCACCCAAATCATTATATTCAATATAGATACTAAAAATCCAGAGTGAGATCACAACAATCCAGACAGAGCGTGTTATCATACACAGTGTTCAGGATGCATAGATTCCACAGTAGTGTCCAGACTGGGTTTAGGAGGAGGGTTGGGTACTTGGGTGAAGTAGAGAGGGAGAAACAGTGCAAGGTTTTCTGGAAGATATGCTAAATGCAAAGTGTTTTGAAAATCCCACTTTTGAAATCATATGTGAGCATTGTAATATATGGCTTACATTTGTACAAAGGTTCAAAATAGACAGTGCCGCTTCAAAGAGTTCACTTTCTGAATAGTAACATCCTCTCACAGGGGTTGGCCTACTGCTTTGAATTCAGGGCCATAGCTGGTGTGAACTTGAAGAGCTCATTTTTGTTGGTTGCATGGCTGTAGTACCTGAAGCATTGAATCAGTGAGGGAAACAAGAATCATTCTTCAGAACAAATTAGCTTTTTGCTTGTAATATTTTACTTCTCACATGCATATGGAGTGGCAGGGAAAAAATGGTTTCTGAAATACAGAAATGTAGCCTAGAGGTTTTTGTGATATACCCAGTAATTTTTCTTTTCTACTGGGTTGTACATTGGTGCCTTATTTGCAAACAGATATTTTGTAATTCTTTTTTGCTTATGCAGGGAGAAGATCCAGTTCATCCGGACAGAGGGAACGCCTGGCTTGGTGCGTTTGTCCAGTGATGCAGACCTTGTCATGTTACTCAGGTAGGCGCTGCTGCTTTCTGTGCATGTGTGGAATATGCTGTGGCAGCTGTTGAGGAGCCTTCCAGTCAGTACTGTGTACTACTTTAGTGAAATAAAGAAAATTCAAGATTTTTACTTCAATCTTTCCTTTGTAGAAATCAATTATCTGTATAATTAGTCTTTAAGAGAAAAGTCAAGGAGCTGGTGCCATTCCAGAAAAACTGCATATTCTTCATAATTTATTTCTCTTCTCTAGGTTTTTGTTTTGTTCTGGCTTTGTTTTTCTAAAAATACCTAACTGAAAAGTTTTGCTTTGATTTTCTTCTCATTTTAGTAGTAAACTAATAATGCCATTGCTTCAAGGACATATTAATGATGAAATGTTAATTGTGCATCCATTAGTTCCCTAAAATGTTACATGTTAAACCTCAGAACTGGACTGGGTTATTGCAAGTTTATTGTTACTGTGAGTAAAACTGGTGTAAAAATTAAGGTGGGCTGTGTTAAAATAATGGTGTAGCAAGATACTAGAATTTCTTTTCCTACCTGTATTTAATCCTTGTAGATTTCTACTTTTAACAAAATCTTCTTGCAGAGTATTGCCCTGACTCCTCTAAGAAACCCTGATAAAACTGCTTGCTAATTGTAATGAGTCAGTCTTCCTCAGGTTCATGACACCTGAGTTCTGTATGCTGGCTGGCTGGATGTCCTTGGGAAAGACTGTATCCCTTTCTGTATCTCTGTTTCTTTAGTTGTATAGGGGTTAGGAGTGGTATAATTATCTTGTAAAGAACTCTGAGGTCTAGTGATCAATTGGGTGGAATCATTATTTCTGATATTTTTATTGCTTGGGAACACTGTACATTTTTTTCAAGTACTTCAGTAAAAATTAAGTAGCAGCTAGCAAAGAAACTCAAAAAGCTGTGTTTTTGGGAGCTGAATGAGATACAGTGCATCACTCTAAGAATGATATTACAATGTTAAGAATAAAATGTTTGTTCTTCTAAACGCGTTTGATATTCAGCACAAATAATCATCTTAACAAAAATCATCATTTTAACACTCTCTTCATTTAATCCAAGATTGAAGTAGCGGTTTAGATTTTATCACATTTTCAGCATCAGTGTTTATTTTCGAGGAGAATGACACAAGACAATGAATGTAAGAAATACCAGAAAATATAAATTCCAATAAAAACCTCATGCGAAGAATGGCTCTAGGTATTTGTTCCTTGAACAAACTTAGAAGAAACATAATTAATTTAAACATTGCTTGCCCTTTTCTAATAAGAGTGCAAATGGGAAAAAAAAGTGAAAACACAAAAGGAGCAAGTATATTTTAATCTTGAAAACAAACATCATACTATATATATACTAATATCTCACAAAAGTAGTCATTATTGCTTTCCACTAAGTTTCAGTCGGAATGGCAGTAATATTCTAAGACTCTGTGTGACGCTTAAATGTGCGTAGTGGAAATACACGAGTAACTAACAAAGAAAACAGATTAGATAGATATTTATATTTAGAAAGCGAAAGATATCTTTTATTCATGGAAATAAATGTGTTGCTTTTTTAAATTTGCTCCTATTTACAAGCTTGTTCGAAGAGGAGATAATGTCATACGTGCCGCCACATGCCTTACTTCATCCTAGTTATTGCCAGTCCCCAAGAGGTTCACCAGTGTCCTCACCCCAGAACTCTCCAGGTAAGTTGCTCAGGCACAGCGTCTATAAGAAACTATTTCTCATACTAAGTAAAGGTCAGTCCTAGATCAGTAAAGTCAATGTCACACTCCTGCTGCCTTCCCAGAAGTCAAAGAACAGAGACAACCAAAAATAGTTTGACTGTAATTTTTTGTTTGCTTTCCAAATTGAATTTCACAGCAGCCTAAAACCGAGCATTTGGAAATTATATCCTAGCATGTTGCCCTTTGCAGTTCCCAGCTTTTAGTTAGATGAGCTGAAGGAGTGAGCTTGTAATTGCTGTTATTCTCCACTGCAGAACTTTCATAATAATGATATCTGTAAAATATTGCAGTAGAGCCAGTCCCATAATTAAGTTTATGTTATACTGCACATAATGACTTCCCTCCTTTCTGAAAATCCAAGTTCTGTTGCTCCAGCAACAACAAAGATCTAGTCCTATTTTTGAGCAAAACCAGCCAGTGTGATTGAATTTGACTATCAAACATGAACCTTTGCCTTGGGCTCACAAGATGTTCTGCCAGTAGAAAAGATGGGTGTATTCCAGCTTCAGAGTCGGTGATTTTGTTCTGACTTGTAAAAACATATAAGCTTGTTCTTCACTGATGTGAAACAACCAAATGACTGCTAATGCCAAGATCCCAATGCCTAGAAAATTAAAAACATGAGATCTAGTAAGTATACACTGAAATCACACTGTTTGTGGGATAGTAAATAATAACAAGTGTATGTAAAGGCAGATTGTTGTCCCTTAACGTGAGGTCAAAAAAGAGCGTCTTGCAGCTGTATGGAAGTGCACGTCAGAATGGAATGAAATTGATGTTTCACATGTTAACTAATTATGTTGCTAGTAAAAACTAAACTATTTCGAATGTAACAAATTCCATTTTACCTCTGAAGACCAAGTACAGTAAAGTGAAATTCACAAATGTCAATATTCTTAGACTTCTCAAGAATATAGTAGTAGGTAAGTTGAATAAAATCACTACAGTTTATCAGATGTGGCTTAGGATGACTTCTAAAAATCAGAGAACAAAAATATAGAAACCCTTTGGGATGCAACCAACCCTGGGTAGTTCCAGACAATAAGAACATTTCACCAGCGAAGGTACTGTGGTTTTTATGGGCATTTCCCTGTCCACAGTCATTAGGACAAAAAGCTATACTTCTTCAGGCAGCCAGACTAAAAGGACATAAAAATGTCCTGAGTGGTAGCTTGTCCTTCTGCTAGGGCATAGGACCTTCTGTCCTAATTTAAAGAAACTATCCTAAGATACTAATAATCTTATGGCATTCTGCCATAATTATATAATATATATATTTGATGTTGTGGATGCATAGATGGCCTAGATAGAAGTGTTTCCCTTCATTGCAAAGAAAGTAAGAATGAAAACCTGCATGTATGCATCTTACTTTCAATTGTAAACCTGGCAGTCTCTTATGGAGTAAAAACAGTTTTCCTTTTCAGAGTTGTAATTTCTTTGTTATTACTACATGCACCAAAGCATACTGGGCTGAGTTTCAATCCAACGAAGTATTTCAAAATGTGTTTAATCTTTAACATGTGATATTCTCCTCTTACTTCTCAAAGAAATAGCACACAGTAAAGGATGAACAGTGATGGCTTTAGTCTCATTCTCCTTAAAACTGTAATGTCTATTCTATTGCATAGAAAAAGATACAGTGACCATTGAATCTCCCTGTTTGTCTGCAAGAGTGCATGTTTGTGTTGGTGTACAAATGAAGTCCTATATCTTTTTTTGATCAGGAATTATAAATGAGCCATGATTTCTATGGAGGCTCTGTTTTCCCATCGGCTAAACTGGCTGTGCTGTACTGCAAGAGGTTGCATATTAAGGATCCGTTGTTTAGATCAGTCACTATCAGTTGTACTTTCTCTTTTGGGAAAGATGAATAATCATGAAGCTGCTCTTTATATCTGTTTTAGAATATAATCTCTTTGAAAATCAAATGTGATTATCACATCACTTGCATTTTTTAGCTCTTCTTCTAACATCTTTTGTTCCCAACGCAGAAGTAATCACTATAATTGCCCAGGAATTTCTTGGCATGTGCATGTGATTTGTAATGAGAACTTGTCATGTGCTGTCAGAATAATGCACTGCTGATTTCTGAGTCGTGAAGTAATGCATTTCCAGATTTATGTTCTTTGGTATCTCTTAGCAATAATTTCCTTCAGGGGTTAAGTCTGAAGTAAGCTTTTGTTGCATTTTTGGTGACTACATTTTTATGCCTATTTTGACCCAAAGTGGAGTAAACAAAGTAGGGGAAAAAAGCCAATAATTAAAGGGCTGTTTACAGTTTCAAATTTCTGTAAGTTTTCCAGATAGTTCAGCTGAGAGAGTGTATGGTTAGAAACCCTCTGTGCTCTCAGTAACGTAGGATAACCACTTAATCAAAGACCATGATTTGCTTTTCTAGAGGAGTCCTTCATATTGCCGTTGGTGCTCTGAGGATTCTCTGACACTTGCTTTGTGGAGCTATTTCTCCCATGTGTCACTCTGAGCCTAGAACAAGTGGCAAGTGTCTTTCTGGTTAGACAGGTCTTTTGAACACCAGTGAATGGCAGTGTTAATACTGATCTTGCCTGCACTCTGTGGTCTCTGCAGAGAGACTGACTGTGCGGCTTCCTCCAGCAGCCACTTCCGCAGGATGCTCTGCTTGCCTTTCATCTCAGAATATATGCTGTGGCTCTGCAAGCAAAGGCTGAAAGGATGCATGTTCTCTCTGTCTTATAACTGGAAATGTTATCGTGTCTTCACTCATAATGTTTTTGTATTGGCTTAGTTTTGTACAGACAGACAAAACAAAACTCATGTAAGAAATGATAACATTTGAAACGCACGCTTCTAAGATCTTTGTTTGTATTTCTTGCGTATTGTGGACCTGTTAGTTGATCTCCAATGATTATAAGCAGTCAGCAACCTACGTATACCGTAAGGCGGAGAAATTTTTTTAACATCCTCTAAGGTTCTTGGGGGAAATGTCTACACACCCACACAGGGAAGTAATTAATGTACTAAAAAGTAGAGTTGAGAAGATGAAAGTAGCAGGGCTAGGGTTAACTAACTGCCTCTTTGGCACACTTTCTTGTAATTAAATCAATTGAAGTAATTTATCCAGAGAGACAGTGGAAGTTCTAATGGTTGTAATATTCAGAATAGATCAGGCAGAGCAACTGATTTGTGTATACTGGACTTATAAACACAGGAGGTATGTAATATTTTTGGCAAACAGCTTCGTCCCTCAAAAATGAGTTCTCAAAAATAAACTCACTTAGATGAGCATCACGTATGATTCTACAGTTACAATTAAAATGTTCCACAAACTGAAAATCGGTACTGTTTCCATTCTTCCTTGTACTTTCCCAAGGGAAAACTTCCACTAGGGAATTTCCAGAAGTTCTTTGACTTGGTATATTCAACAGCAGTGCAGTGGATGATAATTTTTATACTTCATTTCAGAGGTCTTGGTTTTGCTGAGAATAATAAAAACAGAACAGAGCACAATGTTTATTTCATGAGCATGAACTGTTTTGAAGGTGAGATGTAAAGTGTTCTTGACAAACAAAACCCCTTCCAGTTGATCATGCTGTTTTTTGAAATCAATCTTTTGCATTCATGTGGATTTGCTCTTTTAAGATGTGCTTTAGAAACTTGATACTATTGGAAATGAGCAATCAGGAAGTCTTGGATACAGAGCAGATTTGAAGATACACAGCTTTTACTCATTCACAAGGGTGACTGAACCAAACACATACCATGCCTTTTGCTGTTCAAGAGTCTTTTCAGTAGATGATAAGACATTAATCAGTTCATGCCACTACAGCTCATTCTTTGTTTATTGCTTCCTGCAGGTACTCAGCGTGCCAATGCCCGAGCTCCAGCTCCTTACAAAAGAGATTTTGAAGCTAAGCTGAGAAACTTTTACAGGAAGTTGGAGACTAAAGGATATGGACAAGGCCCAGGGAAATTGAAGTATGTTGAAGAATCTCATGAAACTGGATTTGTTGCTCAGACAGCTTGCCTTGCCTTTCCTTGCATGTCTGCAAGCTTCTTCCTATTAGAAGGAATGCAGATATTATGGTTACCCTTGCACTTCTGGAAATATAAAGCCTGTCATGAGAGATTTAATGACAGCATGTGATTCATAGCAGACGATACAGCAAGTTCTGCGCACTTCTTTTCTAGATCAACTCCAACTATAGTTTTATATGAACAATATTACTAATACAGTGACAAAAAGTGCTTTGGGAAAGAGTATGCAGAAGAGGAGGCTTCTGAACTCTTCCATCATAGCAGTTGCTGTGATACAAATAATTATGTTTTCCCCTGTTTTTTTTCTATTGGAAAAATTAGATGTGCTTATTTTTTGTATATAGTTGCCAGTAAAGAGGTCTTCTCTTAAGAGTGCTTAGATAAAGTCTTTCCTCTTTTGTTTGATTGGTCATCATGTGATTACATACTGTTACGTTAAGGATCATCGTCATCAGAGATACTTTCATAATTTTGTAAATCATGAAGTCTTGCACCAGGTAAAAAACTCGCATAGTTTAGGCAAATCAAGATCAACTGTAATGAGAAAGTACACTTCCTCCCAAACAAGTCTACATTCTAATTGTCTTCCTTCACTATGAGGAGCTAGAACTATTTAAAACCATTTCTTCTGTTAGAATAAGGGGTGTGTTTTCCCCAGCCAATCACTTCTTATGTTTTGCGGGAATTTATGCAGAGCTCAAACTTTGTTTATGTGACCTTGTTAAAAATTTTCCACAACTGAAATAGGGTTTAAGTGGTGTTGTTTAGACAATCTTAAGAAGCAGAAGTCGAACATAATTTTCCTATAAAGTAATTAAGTCATAAACGCTTAAAGATTCATCTATGAAGATTTTGTCATAAATATGTGGGTAAATAGCTGGTATAAGAGAATGGTATTTGCTACCTGTGAGATCTATTACATTTCTTGCACCTTGTTTTTTTCCTGACCCATTTGCCATCACACTGGGCTTTTTTTAATGCAGAGCAGTTTGGATTTGAACAGTTTTCCCTGGGTTCCCAAGCACATGCTGACCTGCTCCTTTCTTTCAAACCATAGCACCATGCAGTTTTCCTACCGCATGGGTTTTCTTGTTGCACTTGCTATTTCCTGGCTGCCTCCTCTCCACTCACGTGTCCTCTGCAGGCTAGCACACTGCAACCACTGACTGCTGCATTAGCAGTAAGACCAGCAAGGGCTTTGCAAGATGGCATGTGGAGAGGCAAGTTGCCTCTGTAGGGGGCACACCTCCCAGCTTGGGTCTGACTGACTGATCAAACACATGCATAAGACAGTATTTGAATATAAGACAAGCCAAGTTTCAGGAAACTAATTAAACACAGTTCTTTGGCAAAGGATGAACTGTTTAAGTAAGTAGGATTCTTTCACCTCTTATTTCAGATGTTTGTGGTGCCTCCTTGATTTCACAATTTTTCTATTAAAAGATACAGTGTGTTTTTATGTGTGATGCCTCAGTCTGGTTTTGGACAAACAATTACTGTTCCTTCTATTCTTGTCCCATCACACTTACACAAGGGATAATGTAGGGGTGTTATTGTTCTTGAGTTATCGTTTGATGACCTTCACACAGCTTTATCTTTTGCCTTCTTAAGAGATTGATTTCTACATAAAGAGTTAGATTCTTGCTTACGGTAAGACTAATTCAGAGGCCCAGCCTTGCAAAAGAATTTTAGACTTACTGAAAATGCTCATTTCAGGATTTTTCCCATTGTGGCCTTAATGTAAGAAAGAAATAGGGTGGAAAAATCAAAACACTTCTTTGTACAAGGCATATTACTGAAATCTAAAGTAGATTCTTCAGGGTTCTGACAGAGAGAAGCTGCCTGATGTGGATCAAATTATCCAGCAAAATGGATATCAGTGCTCTAGTAAGTCACCCTGTACCTTGTAGCGTAAGTAGATATTTCCAAGTGTGGTTCATATTCATGAGTTAATGTTTCAAAATTGTTTTGCTTTTCAGATTAATAATCAGGAGAGATCACTTGCTTGAAGATGCCTTTAATCAGATTATGGGTTACTCAAGAAAAGACCTGCAGAGAAATAAACTGTATGTCACATTTGTTGGGGAAGAAGGGTAAGTAGAACAGGGAAGTAAATGTAATCTCAAAACTGTCTTGCAGCTGTGCTGTTTCGCTGAAGTTTTTGTGGTCTAGAGTGAAAAGAGGAAGGATTGTGGTCAGGAAATGCCGCATATACAAGCCTAGAACATACAGCTGTTCAGGATGACTTTTTTAGGCCTTGTGAAATATAATGCATCCTGCCTTTGCAGAAGTAATACATGTGTTTATGTGAATTTTCACAATAGTTAGTGTGTTTCAGAGTGTTGCTGGGAAAGCAAAGAGAAAAACAAACTACTTTCTTGTGTTATTCATATTTCTTTTCTGTCAGTGCTGTTATTGTATCTCTAGTGCCTGTTAAAAGACAGCTGCTGTTTGCTGGAGAGGGAATGCTTCCAGAACAGGCTAAATGCTTAATCCCTAACTGCTTTCTAAGGCAATGGGAGCTGAAAGCCCTCGCTGCTGTAGGAGGCTCGCATCGTCTTTCTAGGCCAGGGCCTGCATCACAAATAAAAGCAATTAGGCTGTTGCCAGTTGTCAAATAAACACAGATATTCCTGACATTACAAAGTCACTTCAAACAATGCTCAGTCTATATCTGATGAAAATCTGATGTCTTATAGATTGTGAGATGCACATTACTAGGCAAGATGTGGTTAGGTTTTCTTTGCAAGTGTAAGTGGAACAATGTACTATTTACCTGTTTTTGTCTCTTATTTTATATCCTCTTAAAGCCTTTTGCATTAGGCACAAATATTTTTATGAACACATTTAATGAATGTTTTTCTGAAGAAGTTCAAAATTTTGTTCTCTGATATTTAGGAAAATGCAGCACACAGCTCTTGGAATGCTGTAGTATGTGCTATTGCCGTGCAATGTGCAAGTCTTTAAAATAGATAAGTTGTTATAGAGACATCTCGTACAAGATTAGATTACTTTGAAAACTGGTCAAAGTTTACCCTCAACTACTTACTGCTAATAAAGACTGGTTGACAGCTGAGAGCCAAGTGTGGACTTGTTCATATAAATAATATCACTAGGCTGTCTGAGGAAAAACTCAGAACTGGAATGACGAGGCTGATGCAGGATGAGATTACACTGTATTGACGGAGCAGGGTGGGGATGCAGGAACGAGGTCTGTCTTACACAGCCCTACCGGCCTTCACTTTTGCAGCTACAGCCTCGACTCAGATTTAAAAATGGAAGGGAAAATTTGAAAATCATACATGAGATAGAATGATCCAGATAGACTGTCTCCTTTCATCAGACTTTTGTATTTCATCACTTAGTACAGCAAGATGAAGAGTGACCTGGAAATGGAGGTGACACATACTGTTTCCACTATATCTAGCTTTAAACAAGACTCTCTTCTTAATGGAAAATAATGAGTTAATTAAGAATAAATTAAAATTACGTCAATTCTCTATTTACAAATCTGTTTGTGAATGAAGAAAGGGTATGTGCAAACAGTATTGTTTCATCAGAGATGGTGCAAAGATATGTATCACACTGAACTATTCATTTGGCTAGGTGTAGAAAGACAGGTCAGGGTGGAGGAGAGGAGAATACTGGAGGCGAATCTTTTCCTAGTTGTTTCTCCCTTTTTTAAGAAAATTCATTGGAAGTTTGCTGTTGCATTGCTTTTCCTCTTGGTAGAGAGGTGTAAGACTCGAAGTAATGGGAAATACAATCCTCACAGATTAAAATTTTCTGAGTAACTTTTGTCGGTGTACATATTGTTAAGTGATTAACACAGACATAGTTGCCATTCATACATTTTTTTGTAAATCTCATAATGTTTGTTATCTTCATTGAACCTTCAGTTTCTACTGTCATGTAACTGTGATGCTAGTTTAATGTTTTTTGCATTCATACTTTATTTGGAGAAAGTGAAAAAAATGTTGATGCAAAAAATATGATTTCTTAAACCTATTTTCCCTAAGTTCTATGAACTATTAGCAGAAGCTGTGTTTATAGTGATAAATCTGAAATATTAATGGCGCTTCCCAGGAGACATGAGTCACGTTGCCAACAACATATTTCTCTGCTCCTGAATATCCAAATGCCCTACAGTTGCAGCTGCTGTGTGGTTGCATACCTCTTGTATGAAGTTTTCTCACCCTTGTGCCAAGCCTTTAATTGTGGGATAAATCTGACTGACAGTGCAGGACTTTCATGATTGATTTATTTAACATGACTCACAGTAACACCATGTACAAAGGGAGCTGTATGCAATGGCTGATAGTCAGGCACACAGTTTCTGTTCCATCTTCAGTTTTCATAGTGAGTCTAATTATCCCAGAAGTTTGTAAGAGTCTTCCAGACAACCCTTTCTTGATCTGGTATTTGTGCCAAGATTAAGATCCAACAATTGTCCATGGTATCAAACTGGTTTTTTTTTCCTGCAAATTGAGGATGGAATCTGCCCTTCTTGCCAGGGTAAGAATCTGTTTCAGTACTTTGCTTCGGAAGCTTAACAGAAGCTAAGTGCTTCCAAATGACTGAAGGGAAAATATTTTTCCTTCAACAGAAGAAAGAGGCTTTGTCCTCAACTTGATAATGGTACCTAGCTCTTATTTTCCTGACAGTGTCATCCTCACAAAGAACTCTCATCTGTGTCTATCTCCTGTTAAAGTTCATGAGCCAAAACATTAGTAGCAGGAATCTGACGTGAAAGCTGACTTTCTCTATGATGGTTTTGTCTGTGTGTTGTCTTAGCGCTAAAGCAAGACCTTCATAAAAGTCAAGTATGAAAATTTCAAGCTATAGAAAATCTGTTTATTAGGACTATAGTAATCTCTCCTCCCCTCAGAAAAATCTCTAGTTTTCTACTTCTACCAAAGCATTAACTTTGTACTTAACTCATTTTACTGGTGACAGCATAATGCCAAAAATCAGTCTTAGTGCTTTGTCAGCAGTGAGTTTGTTTATGATTCAAGAGGAGGTTATTTAGATTCCTTGTTCATTAGTACTGGAATCTTGAAATAGCAAAAAAAAAAAAAACCACACACACACACACACACACACACAAAAAAAAAAAACCAACAAAAACAAAGGAAATACACTCTCCAAAAAGACATTTAAGTGCACTCAGCTTTGGAAGACAGACAAGAAAATTTAGACCAAGAAAGAGAAATCACTTAAGTAATATCAGATTATATTGCTAGGAAAAACAGAAATCTTATTCTTCAAACTGTCCTACTGTTGCAAGTCTGCATGGACAAAATATGACCATTTTCCATTTTTGTTCTTAATTTGTCAGATGCAGATAGATCTAATGTTGCCTATTTCCATGTTTCCTCTGCCTCCCCTCAGACACTTCTTGCCCTCACCTCCATTTATTTGGTTATATTCTCATGGCAAAAAAAACAACACATTACAGCTGGAGCCAAAAATTTTGATTTAGAGCATTTCCTTCCAGTCCTCCAAGTCATTCCATTTCAGAAGATCCTCACAAGGACTTCACATCTCTTGGCATTAAGCAATCTGCCGGATAAGGGTTCTGGTTAAAATCTTAGGAAATTTTAATGGAAAATGTAAAGAATGTAAATACTAAAAAGTGTTCCTTTGCACACAATAAACACTGTGTAGTAATGTCATGTTTCTTTTTAAAGGTTGGACTACAGTGGGCCTTCAAGGGAATTTTTTTTCCTGGTGTCTAGAGAGCTCTTCAATCCTTATTATGGTTTATTTGAATATTCAGCCAACGATACCTATACAGTACAAATAAGTCCCATGTCTGCTTTTGTAGACAATCACCATGAGTGGTAAGAATTTTTTTTTCTTTGCTTTTCAGATATCTTTGTCTTTGCTGCTGTTCCCATTTGCAGAGAATGCTTGTATTTGCTCAGACTTAGAGAACATAATTCAATCTTTTTAACCGGCAGCAAAGTAATTGCATTTCTATAGAATTTCTTCATTTTGTTTTTTCTCATGGCGGTTTTAAATGATCTTATTTCTCACAAGGTCAGCAAAAGTGTGGTTTGGAACATGTATTGTGGAATTATCTCACAGCACAACATTCTGTGTTTCTTGTACTTTAGCAGACGGTCACTTTATGAAATCAAAATTAACTCCTTGTGCATTAAAAAATGCATGAAATTTTGGCTTGTTGTCAATTAAGAATATTAAGGGAGATTTCAAACAGGTGTTGTATATTTGTTTATCTGCTGGAGGTATCTTAAGTAAAGGGGAGGACTGATGGTTACACAGCTCTCAAGCAAAGACTGTACTGTGTGCACGCATACTTCTAAAATAGTTGGCAAGGATTTTTTAATCTCTTTTTCACACTTATAAGCCAGTTTAAATCACGGCATCTCTGAAAGTTTTTAAAGGTTTTCTGTGAATATCAACAGACAATTCTGTCATGTAAGTAGTTAGATTACAGTAATAGTGGAGTGGCAACTGCTCATCTGTGTAGGACAGAGAGGTACTGGGCTCTTACTTGCTGGAAACCATTTATGAAGAGTAAGTATCTGAGAGGAATCTCATTAGTTTTAAAAATAAATAGAAAGTTAAATGTTGACTGCATCCAGTCAGTTGAAGCAGCCTTCCTGTTGAACTCCAATACAACAGCAGTAAAAGGCATGTGAGAAAAGCAGAACGGACTGGTGTTAGGAAGCTTCTGCTAGCACTTTGTATGTATCCCTGGCTTCTGCAGTGAAGGACCAGAGACCTTGTCTGGGGTGATGGAGGTGTTACCCCACTCTTTTTGGGCATGCTGGTGCCAGTGACAGTACAGCCTTGTACAGCCTCAGGGGGGATTTGAAAAATGCATCTGGGACAAGCAGTTATACACAGAAGGAGAAAGCCCTGTGTGTCACAGAGCTTGTGTACAGGCGGGTATAATAAAACCCTAACCTTTCCAAGTAAAACGTGGCTCAGCATGCATAAGGTTTACGAAAAAAATGAACTTCTTAACTTAAATCTAGTTCCAAAGCTCTGTAGGATTTTTCACAATAGATCATAATTCTCACAAGTAGATTTGCCAAGACACTCCTTTTTCAATGTCATGACCTCAAATCTATCAAACTCCCCCCAATCCTCCTTATATACCCACCAAAATGGAGACAAGAAGAAAGAGAGAGTCACAAGAAGAAAGAGAGATGTCAACACAATGACTGTGTTGTCATGAGGCACTGAGATTAAAAAATTAAGTAAAATAAAAAGCTTCTGGCCTCTGTTTATGAAAATACATACAGAGGTCCATAAACACCAGTCAGAAGAGGGAGCAAAAAGTCACTGTATAAAGAAACACAGTGACAAGTATCAGTCTGGGGAAGTGTAGGAACCTTCAGCCTCCCAGTGGCACATGATCAAGTTAATCATAGACAAGGTGTGTAAAGAAAATAAACAGTTACTATCATTTTGTAAGATATCTTATAAAGAGCATAGTCTGGCAGAGGTAGATTGGGTTAAGTACGGATTTGACATTTCTGAGAAGCTACAACTTAGGTATCTGAGGGATTTTCCACACTGCAAACTTGCATATGTTTTTTCTGTGCTCTTTTGAGAACACAGAAACAGGAAAAAAAAAGAAAAAAACAAAACCACCATAGTTTAGACATAGCTATCTGATTTGAAAATGCTGTTTGGATGTATAAATAAGTTTTGATGACGGAGCAGTGTACAAATCACAAAGTCTCAGTACAGTGATCATAACTCTTTGTCTTCTAGGTTCAGGTTTAGTGGTCGAATCCTTGGTCTTGCTCTGATACACCAATATTTGCTAGATGCCTTCTTTACACGACCCTTTTATAAAGCCCTCCTCCGAATGTGAGTAGAATTGTTCTGTCTCCTTTTTGGTTTGCTTCCTTGCCCATGGACAATACTATTCTGTGTATGGATATCTTATCCTCGGAATGACAGGCCATTACATATAATTCAGTCATTTCATTTTAATCCAGCATTTTTTTAAAAGGTTACTTGTTGCTGCTTATGGTGTTAGCCAGTTACCTAAGTAACTTGGAATACTCTTCATACTAGTGACTTGGAATGCTCTTCATACTAATTTCATACTGATCTGTATTATTTGTTTTAGCAATATTATCAGCTTTCTTTACAAAATGGTACATTTGAGCTAGTAGAATGAAATGCTGTGGTTTTATTCTAGATATTAATAGAGATGTTATTCATTTGTCTAGTAATGACTCATAAGATAGGATGTGAATCACTTCTTAACTTAGACTGCAAGACTTGAATTCTCTGATTGCTGGCAGTCTCCATTTTGAGGAGCTTTACTTGGGTACACTTCAGACTGGATTTTCAGAACTGCTACTGTTGTTCTGGCTTAAACAATGTGAGCTGCACTTTCTCAGCAGGTCTGGAAGTTAAGGCCTAATGAACTTAAGGCACTACAGTTTTTGTCCTCTGTTTCAAAGCTGTTATGGAGAAGCCTGGAAGGATATCATAGAATCATAGAATCTTTTGAGTTGGAAGGGACACTTAAAGGTCATCTGGTCCAAATCCCCTGCAACAATCAGGGACACCTATACTAGATGAGGTTGCTCAGAGCTTGGTTCAGCCTGACATTGAATGTCTCCAAGGATGGGCATGTTTCTTCAAAACATCATATATTTTAATAGTAAGGAGTAATGCATCCACTCCTATTGCATGTATATTTTTAAAGTTCCTATGTGCTAACAGTATCATTTTAATGAAGATGAGGACTTGCCCCAAATGGACTTTAATCCTAATATTGTATAACTACCAAGTTAAATTAATTATTTAACTTTGTCGTTCTCCAAACAGTTAAGTGAAAGATGATGACGTGACTGCTTTTGTATGTAGCCTGTTTTGTGCAATGTCCCTGTCACAGCCACAGATCTTTGCTTTCCTCAGAGCTTAGGAGCCATCCAAACTACCTCTGCGGATGAGGTATTGTGCCCAATCCATCTGCTTTGAGGTAGAGACTGCAGGGTGTCACTTCAAGTACACTTGAGCATCCAATAAAAATACAGGACTTCTTGCTGACTTTTTACATGCCCAAGAATGGGAGCAGGCAGAAAACCCTACCGATGAAAAGCAGCTTACATATGATTAGCCCCAGTGTGCTATTTCACAGCACAAGTTGTTACCCAGAATTAAGAAGAACTGCAGAAATTACTACTCCAGTATTAAATATTATTAGAAGCTCAGGTGTTCAAATCATGGAGAAGTAACTGTTAGAGATAGCAAGGGCAGTTGGCTTACAGGTTGGATTTGTAAAATAAGGACCAAGCGTGGGGAAATATGGCAGAAGTTAAAGAAAAAAAAAGCTATTTTTGTGATAAGAAAACAATGTGAACAGACTTCTTTGCACAGTGAAGGGACCAGAGGACCATAAGTGAAAAGGATAGTAGTTGCTTGTTACTAAAAACTTACAGTTTCTTCTCTGATTTGAAGATTTTGTCTCTTCAATGTGTATATCTTCATAATTTCAAAATATTCTTTACAGGAAATATGAGTTGGACTCACCTTAAGCTTGAAAAGAAGTGAATAAATTTTGGGGCTTTGTAAATGCATAAAATCAGTTCGAATTATACAGTAGCTGCTATTGCTGGGTAAATAAAGGGAGATTTGAAATAAATAGCATCTTCTTTATTCTGTTTATGTTTCTTATAGCTGACATCACTCAGTCTATTTTGCAGGACTGTTCTGAGTTCGGCTGCTGAGCACACACTACTGCTGTCATCTGTATTTGTGTGTTTTGTTTTTGTTTATGTCAGACTCTGTGATTTGAGTGACCTGGAATATCTTGATGAGGAGTTTCACCAAAGTTTGCAGTGGATGAAAGACAATGATATACATGATATCCTGGATCTCACATTTACTGTAAATGAAGAAGTTTTTGGGCAGGTGTGCGAGATTCCTAATTTCTTTTTCTTTCTTCTTTATATTCTACTGCTAGATAAGCATTTACTTGGACAGAAAAATGGCTGTCATTCCATGCTGATGTAAACTTGTTTTTATGAAGTTCTGTTTGATGAAAACAATGTTGAAATTTCAGAAGTAGTTATTATTTTGAACCTGTCAAACGTGTGTTTCTGGTTAAGGAGATTTTCTGGAAACTATCTGAAATATCAACATTTTCAATTGCTCTGCTGGAGCTAGTTTCCCTAAGTTTAATTGCAGGAGAGTTAGCATTCAAAAGCATTGCAACACCTTTGTTGGGATATTATTTAGAAGACTTTGCTACTTCAATCTTTGTAAAGATTTTTTTTTCTTTTTGTGCTTATTCTTCTTACTTTGCACTAAATATAATTTAATAAAAAACAACAAAAAAAGATTTATTTTGTGTTCTCTTATTTCACACATTCCAATTTGCTAAAGTGAGTCTTCACTAATGCTTTTGAGGAATTATTCAACTTAAAGGTTTAAATTGTTGTAATTATTTCTTTTGTCTTAAAAATGCTGTGGTTGTTTTCTTCTAAGATCACAGAACGGGAATTAAAGCCAGGGGGTGCCAATATTCCAGTCACAGAAAAAAACAAGAAAGAATATATAGAAAGAATGGTAAAATGGAGAATTGAGAGAGGAGTTGTACAACAGACAGAAAGTCTAGTTCGTGGTTTCTATGAGGTAAAAAAAATCTCAGCTGAAATTTACTTTCTTTTTTATTCTCCCTAAATATTTTTATCCTCGTATATATACATTTCCCAAATAAGTACTCCCAAAAAGCTGGTGCATGTATAATCAGAAGTGCCCTTACAGATACCTCAGTGTGTGTGCAAAAATCAGTGCTAGTCATTGACTTCAACTCTATGGTTATGTAACTTTTTAAAACTGGGAAATACTTCTGATCATTATTTGTATGATTAGCGGTGCTAAAGTGAGCAGTCTGTTTCTGCTTTGTGGTTTTTTAGCGCTTGCTATACTCAGCATATCACAGCTGAATGTATTTCAAGTCATTTATATCTTACCTGCCGTATCACAAACAGTTAAATTGGTTGTATTGAACGTTATTTGTCCTGAAATAATTCAGTATTATTTGCCAATAAGTTTCTGCCCTAAGCACTGTGGTCCTCCAGTGCTGCAGCTGCAGCTTAAGAAGTAAAGTCCATGTATTTGCCTTTAAAAAGAAAAAAAAGAATTCTGTCTATTCATGAGACAAATGTTACCTGATAAATGGCTTAGTAAGAGATGAGCCTTTTTTCTTTTACAGGTGGTTGATGCAAGGCTTGTGTCTGTATTTGATGCAAGAGAACTGGAACTGGTTATAGCTGGAACAGCAGAAATTGACTTGAGTGACTGGAGAAATAATACAGAATATAGAGGAGGTAACATCATTTTTTGAGTGTCCTGGGAGCCTTGGAATTACCCAGCTTCCAAGACTCTAATGTATTATCCTGTGAGATACACCTTCAGTGTATTCAACGTCTTCTGTATTTCTCTGGTTCAATTTACATTAGAAGTTATTTTGTCCATTTCAGTTTGCTTCATTGCTTCCCCTTGCAGCTCTCCCCTTACCCTATTTGTTGGACAGCATCAAAGAGCACAGTACTCCAGTGCTGTACTCACAAGCACGCTACCAGAGTACAACTCAGACACTGGAGACAAATAAAAATGGTAGGGTCTTAGTAGGGTCTACCTATTTTCAACTCTTTCTTATTTCAAGAAGATGAGAAATAATCCCAGAGACTGCAGTCTGGTTGGGGAGTTTGGGGAACTTCGAGAGAAATGTTGCGGTTTTAAAGACATAAACAGCAAAGCATTGGAATATTTCAAGAATTGACTTTCCTGTTAGTGATGGATTAATGAAAGGCATGCGTGCAAAAGAGATTTAATTTCTTTTTGTCATGGTAAATTGATTCTCTCAGATTTGTAAATATTTCAGGAGGTGCTTTCTATCATCTGCCTTTTGCTGCAGGTCGTTAAGAAATGCTGCATTAGAGTGATGAGGGCCAAATTAGGAAAGACTTATTCACTGTCCTCTCAACCACTTTTGTAGCATTAAAGCCATAAAGTGTCTTCTTGTTTTAACAGGTTATCATGATAATCACATTGTAATTCGGTGGTTCTGGGCTGCTGTGGAAAGATTCAACAATGAACAACGACTAAGACTTTTGCAGGTAAGAAATCAGCTGTTCTGAATAGAAATTGTTTGCATCTCTAAAATTAGATGCTAAATTAGTTTTACCTAGATTTATGATACCCAAAAATAATGATGATGCTAACCTGAGCAGCATCAGATACTTACTTGTAATAATTTTAAGTGAGTGAAGCTCACAGTCTGTATTCTTATTTAAATTTACATCTGATCATTGAGTTGCCCATATGAGTAGAATGAAGGAGGATTTAGCTATGTAAGCACTTTGCTTCAGAATATAGTCTTTTTCTTATAGTATCTACTGTTGTTTATAGTGATATTGAAGTGCACAGGGCCAAAAAGGCCTTACACAAAACCATTACCCTACATGATTATTTTTTCTTAGCTTCTCTTCATAAAGAATAAAAACAGCAGGAAAATAAAGACTTATGCCTAAGCTAAAATAACTTGATATTAATAGTGTTTTATTCTACAGTACTTATGTAGGATAATTACCCTTATCCTGGCTTTCAGAGAGAACCCTTCGAAGGAAATTAATCTGGGAAGTTGTCTCTTCTGGAACCGTATCAGGAAACGACCTGTTTTCCTTTATCCTGTGTTTAAAGTAACATTTATTACTTGTGTCTCACAAATTTCCTTATTTTGCAAATGCTTTTACATAAGCATTTGGACTTCAGTGAGCATGCTGATATAAATAAATTCCTAACTTGCACCATCTGTGTATCCAGTATTCTCACTCCTTTGTTTGTGCTGGCAGTTTGTTACAGGCACATCCAGCATACCTTACGAAGGGTTTGCCTCTCTAAGGGGAAGCAATGGGCCAAGAAGATTCTGTGTAGAGAAGTGGGGGAAGATCACTGCCCTTCCAAGGTACAACCGTGTGTAAAAATTGCACTAGTGATGTTAATACTAGAGTTACTTTGGAATATTAGTTACTGGGATGACAGATAAACAAGCTTTAAGTGAATAAGCAAACATGCTTTGCTTTACATGAAAACTTACATCCTCATTATTCCACCGTCATGTATTTTTCTTTGAAATCAGTTTTTTTTCCTCATAGAATGGACAAGGCAACATAACTGTGGCTGATGTCTATATTTGAATGCTTTTTTGGATGAGAAATTATATTAGAATGATAATCAGTTGTATTTTTGATTTGTTATATTTTGTTTGGTTAAATGTGCAAGTATTTACTTCCTGAATGTTGCAAGGTGGCTGTCCAACACAGGGAGGGTATATCTGATCAACAGCCCTTAGATACTTCCTCCAGCTAAATGTCAGAGGCAAGGACATCTCTTGGGTTGGCTCCTGCCTGCAGGACCATTAGAACCACACTTTTAAAGTCAAGGAAACAGAGATGGCACCGTGAGATCCAGAGACACAGCAGGAGGCCTTTAGACAAACCCATCTTACCAGCTTAAGTTACAAGCAGATTCTGGAAATGGGTATTTCAAAACAAATACTCGATATCTTTTGGGGGCTTAATAGTACCTTGTAGTCAGATAAGCCTACTTTATAAAAATTTATTACAACCTATGAGCTAGTTTTGATTATATTTAAAAAGAAAAAGCTTTAATTTTCTTTTAAAATTATTTGTGACTTCAAAATCAAATTACTTTTGTTGTAAGTTTAAGTAAGAAAATGGATTGTAGGAGCCTATCTCTATATTCTCTAACACTGAAATCCCTGGTCTTAACAAACACACACTGCACTGTGGAAAAGGTCAGGACGTGCCTGAACAGGATGATCAGAATTTCCTCTGAAAAGGCTATGCAGAGTCCTAATTGTAATGAACAGCAGATTTAAACTACTTCCTGTAGAGCAACATGGAGCAACCTGTTGACAATATAAACTATAACGTTTAGTTCAGCTAGCAAGAGGGAAATGCCAGCTCCTCAAATGTAGGAGAATCATGAACTTGAAGTTTAACTTACAATTCTGCTGTTTAGGGAAAGTTTTATTTCTGTCTCTGTGGATAGCTTTTAGCATACGTATACAAATGTGAGTATTAAAATAACTCAGCACTACAAGTTGTTTGTTAACCGTATATGACAAACTTCTACAGTTGTGAGCTAGCAATTCCTGACATTCATGTGTAGAACTTCAATCTCATAAAAATATAAATGATCTTCCACACTTACGCTTAAGTGGACTAAGCCCTAAGCAGAAAGCTGTATTCGCATTTTTAAGTATCTAGTTCCTGTGTACAGTCTTAGCTTCAGCCTGAGTCTCACCAGCTTCAGAGACTTACAGTACAAACACCAACTAGTACTGGCTGGAAGGTGAGACATTGTTAAGAGTGACCCTGAATAGCAAACCTTGAAGAGGTTTCCAAACAAGCTCTGTGTGTAAACACACTGCTGGATCTGCTGAGAATGTTGCACTAGGACTCTTTGACTCTTGCTGATTTTCAGATAACAAATGCATTTGTGTTCAGGCACCATCACTCACTTGCAGCAGTGTTACACCTTGCAAATTGTCCTTTTGATTTCAGTCGGAGTGCTTGTACACTCAGGTAATGCTTGGCATGAGGGTGGCAAAAGCTAGAGTTCAGCAGGCCAGTGGATTTTTTTTTCTTCTGTATCTAAAATAAGTACAACACAGCTAAAAGCACACAAAAATACCCGTCCCCATCTCTTCCTTATTTTGAGACACAGAAGGCAACTGATTCAGTTATCTAGGTAAGTGATTGTAGTCTAAGTGGCTGTGAATATAAACACAAAAGTATTCATTTGATGTTTATGTAATGTACACTTTTCTGATTCCTGTGTAATCAGTTCTGCTGGATCAAAATAGTGAGATTTCTGTGAGGCATATCGGGTTCAAAGAATCGCAGGTTTTGGAAGGGACCTCAAGAGGTCATGGAGTCCAACCTCCTGCTAAAGCCGGTACCCTACAGTAGGTTGCAAGGGTAGGTGTCCAGCCGGATCTTGAATATCTCCATAGAAGGAGACTCCACAGCCTCTCCGGGAAGCCTGTTCCAGTGCTCTGTCACCCTTAATGTAAAGTTCTGTCACATGCTAGTATGGAACTTCCTGTGATCAAGTTTTAGGCCATTACTCCTTGTCCTATCACTACACACTACCGAGAAGAGCCTGGCCTTATCATTTGCCTCCCACCTCCCTTTAGATATTTGTAAACATTTATCTGATCCTTTCTCAGACTCCTTTTCCCCAGGCTGAACAGACCCAGGTTACTCAGCCTTTCCTCATAGGGAAGGTGCTCCAGGCCCTTAATCATCTTTGTGACTCTCTGCTGGACTCCTTCTAGGAGATCCCTGTCTATTTTGACCTGGAAAGCTCAGAACTGGATGCAGTAGTCTAAATGTTGCCTCAGCAGGGCAGGGTAGACAGGGAGGATTGCTTCCCTCACCCTGCTGGTCACACTTTTTTATAATGGACCCCAGGACACCATTGGGCTTTTTGGCCACAAGGGCACACTGCTGGCTCATGGCCAATGTGTTGTCCACCAGGATCCCCAGGTACTTCTCCTCAGAGCTCCTCTCCAGCAGGTCATCCCGTAACCTGTACTTATCATAGAATTGCTCAGGTTGGAAAAGACCTTCAAGATCATCAAGTCCAACTGCAAATGCATGCAGTTATTCCTCCCCAGGTGCAAGACTCTACACTTGCTCTTCTTAAATCTCATCAGGTTCCTCCCTACCCAACTCTCCAGTCTGTCCAGGTCTTGTTGAATGGTAGCACAGCCTTATGGTGTGAGAGCCAATCCTCCCAGTTTTGTATGATCAGCAGGTTGATTAGCTTGTATCACTTTATGTTATGTTAGTAAGTCAGTAGCACATAAAAGATCCTGAAAAGTTTCATTATTATGAGGTTACCTTAACTATTACTATCCCTGATATCACTTCTACTCCTGTCTTTCACACTGTGTTATATATTATACTAAATGAAGAGAGGGACTGTTATTCTTTCAATTCATTTACTTGCTGAGAAACTGATTGTGCTCCAGGTAACCGTCATTGCTGCATATTACATAGGAGATAGTGATAATGCATATGATGATTCACGCAAATAATTCATGCAAATAATATATATCTTACTGCTGGACTTCGGCCCTAAGTCACTCACAGATACAGGCTGGGTGGAGAATAGCCCTGAGGAGGAGGATTTTGGAGTGTTGGTTGATGAAAGATTCAGCGTGAGCTGGCAATGTGCACTTGCAGCCCAGAAAGCCAACTGTACGCTGGGTTACATCAAGAGAAGTGTGACCAGCAGGTCGAGGGAGGTGATTCTGCCCCTCTACTCTGCTCTCGTGAGACCCCACCTTGAGTTATTGTGTCCAGTTCTGGAGCCCCCAACACAAGAAGGACATGGAGCTGTTGGAGCAGGTCCAGAGGAGGGCCACAAAGATGATGAGAGGGGTGGAGCACCTCTGCTACAAGGACAGGCTGAGAGAGCTGGAGCTTTTCAGCCTAGAGAAGAGAGGGTTCCAAGAGACCTTATAGCGGCCTCCCAGTACCTGCAGGAAAGCTGGGGAGGGACTTTTTATAAGGGCAGGTAGTGACAGGACGATGGGAAATAGCTTTAAACTGGAAGAGGGTAGATTTAGACTAGATATTAGTAAGAAATTCTTTACTGTGAGGGTGGTGATACACTGGAACAGGTTGCCCAGTGAGGCTGTGGATGTCCCCTCCCTGGAAGCATTCAAGGCCAGGCTGGATGGGGCTTTGAGCAGCCAGCCTGGTCTAGAGGGAGGCGTCCCTGCCTATAGCAGGGAGGTTGGAACCAGGTGATCTTAAAAATCCCTTCCAACGCAAACCATTCTATGATTTTATGATTTTGCTACTGTAATACTTTTCAAATTATGATGAAGTGGAGCTTAACTGGAAATCTAGACTTCGGGAACCAAGATATTTTTCATGTTGTCCTCAAATGTGAGTCCAGGAACATGGACACCTAGTTTCCACATGGTTTGAGATGCTGGAGTGGGAAAATGCTGTCCAGAGGTAAAGAAAAAAAAATAACAAATAACCTTTCTTCCTGAAGCCTTAATAAGGTTCTTGCGAGGGTGAGAAACATGTACATTCCCCCAGTAGTCCGAGATCTTAAGTTTTTGTCGTTTTTAATGACTTGGTTTTCCAAAGTAGGTGATGATGTTTTCAAAATTGCCCTCAAAATTAAGATAAAACTCAATTCTCTTAATAAATATAAATAATATGCCAAATTGCTATTAAACCTTTGCTAATTATATGCTATGTCTTTCATAACTTGTGGTTTTACAGCCCACACAGCATGATCCATACTTCTAATGAGTGGTTGCCAGCCTCATGCAGCAGAAGCATGTGGTTAAGCTGCAAATTGCACGAGACTCTTCCACAATTTATTGTGATTGCTAAGCCCTTCCAGACACTTTGCTCCAGTTTTCCATTTGCTGCTGGGTCTAAATCAGCCTCTTTCTTCTAAGTGGAAACTTCTACAGAAAAAGAAAAAATACACTGTTACTTTGTTTTTGGAAAGGTAAAACAGAAACGCAAAGAAAGCTTTCCTCCAAGACCCTTAGTGGGATGGCAGAGTGAAGAAATTTTTATTGGGCCTCTGGAGTTCATGCTGGGGAAATGTTCTCTCCACTGTGCTGCATATACTAGCATTGTACTTTCAAGCGTACCATATTTGGGGGTGCAAAATTCAAAAACATTTTTTTTAAGTGATTACATATTTGATGTTTCAACTGTTTTTAATGCCTTCTTTACTGTGTGTACATTTCTTCAACCTGATATATTTATGACACTGTAAGACTGCTGAGTTTCCCCTTTGTTGAGGGTTTGTAATGGCCTCATGTTTTTAACAAACTAGATTAGCCCACTCATGTACCATCCCAATAGTTGGGAGTGGAGAGTCACTTGAAACAGCAATGAATACATTTGGTCCCATGGAAGGCAGCACTTTCTGGCTTAGAGAAAGCTTATTACAGGTCTGTTGTAAACACAGATTTCTGGGAGTGGTTAGGTTAAACGAGGAGTAGCATTCATTGTGAGGAAGGACCTAGGTCAGACCTTTCATTCATGTTACGCATTTATACTTAATACGGGCCACAGAGATTAAGGGCAGGTCACTGCAGAAGAAGTTTGTTTGCCAGATTCATTGTATTTAAATAACTGTGAGATGCGTTTTATCATGAAAGAATAAAGTATTTCTAAACAGAGACCTGCCAAAATACAAAAAGATCTTCATCCTCTAAAATCAGTCTAAAATGAGCCTTTGGTAAAAAGCTTCGAAGTGGAAAAGATACCTCCTCCAGCTTGTCTTCCTGTCATTTTTCTTCTCAGGAAACCGTGAAGTTAATAGCTCTATTTCACTATAACAGGCTCATCCACTATAGCATTTTAGAAAGTAATATCCTTGGTTTGCCCTAAGGCCAAGTGATGATACCCATTATTCTACCAAGAGAAGAAACATATTACTTCCCTTTTTATTCCTTGGAAGAGGTCTCAAGATTCAGATCAAAGATGGACTTTGGAAACTGAGAAAGAAACCAACCATGTGTTTTTTCTCTTAAGAAGGCAGGATGGTGTTTTATCGCTACTTGCATAGTTCTATGTAATTACGAACAGTAATTCTAAAGGTCGTTGACTTGCAAGGTCAGATGCACAGATAGTGCTTGCGCTGATTTACAACATCTTCCCAGAAACACAATCCATGCTGAGGAAACGTGCAAGGAAGAAGATCCAATTTGTCTGTCCTCAATTACTATGGGATTGTTTCCTTGAATATCTAGCATATTGCATAATATTTCAAGTCTAATAACTTATGCATATTCATCATCCTGCAATGGATTACAAATACAGTATTCAAGTATCATCTATATAAAAAACCAACTTCTTTTAAGATACATTTAAAGCCAAGGTTCCAGGACAGACTACTTGAATTGTATTGTGTTTCAGCATTCTTTTCTCATGCACATTTAATGGGTAAAATTTATCCCATGTCTTTTGAGCTGTAAGTATGTTTCTGAATGCCTTAATGAATGCTTCTCATTGGCTTATTTTAATCAGGAAAATATACATTAAACCTCACTACTTGTTCAGTTGGAAATCATCATTTGAGAGAACAAAGTCTCCTGAAAGAATGCTATTTGGTCATCTCTACGCAAGCACATATCAGTCCACCTAATTTCTTTTGAACTTTTAAAATAATGTACTTCTTTACCTGCTCTTTTTCCCCTCAGGGCTCACACTTGTTTCAATCGTCTGGACCTTCCCCCTTATCCATCATTCTCTATGCTGTATGAAAAACTGTTGACGGCAGTAGAAGAGACAAGTACGTTTGGACTTGAGTGATACACAAACCACAGTGCCCAGCTCTTTGAACTTTTGTGGATCTGACTTCTCAAAGAATGAATGAACATTTATATTGGATTTCGGATTGCCATTCCGATAATGAGGTTCCATGAAAGAGTTTATGAAGCAATTAAAAAGCATTGTGATAGTGGCAGAATTCTTTACAGTGAATCTGGAGTGTGCCTGAAGTGCAGGGAAAACCAAATCTTGCAATCCACGCTTTTTCAGGATGGTGAAACTTCCTATGCTTATGTTGTGAGCAAACAAGAAATGTGTGATCCCATGTTGTGATCAGCTTGGCTACTGCAAAATTGACATGTACCTGAAAACTGGATTTCACCAAAGTTGCTGAATAGAAAATACAAGTCAAAATGTGAAAATTTTCAGGCCCCACCTACGCAGTAAATCAGTGAAAAATCATACAATATACTTTTTTTTTTTTAAGAATATTCATGAAGGTACATTACTTAATGCCATGTGTTACAACAGCATATCCAGTACTTGATAAACCTAAGACAATGAGTGCCTGCATGGGGTGCCCCATAGAGTTTAAGTTCCTGGGGCAGAAGTGAATTGGAAGGAAAGTCAGCAAAGGATGCAACAACAATGGCTTGCATTTAGGAGGTCTGTGAAAATGTGTTTGCCAGTGGTGTGTATAACAAAAGATGAGCTGTTATAATGAACTGAATAACTTAATGGGACTGATTTTATTATTTATACTGCATGGAAACTATTTTAAGAAGAAACTAGCAATTTATCACAGCATATCGGGAAAAAAATCCTAACACAGTGACTTCTGTTTATTTTTATAGGTTCATTATATTATGTTTCTTAGAGCGTAAACAGGAAACAAGCAAACTAAAATGCTCTTTCTGTTTTTGTCACTTTCCATGCTTGAACAGACATTCTGCTAGTGTTTATTCTTTAAGCACTCTCAAGGGAAAAAAATGCCTTTTATTTTTATAAGAGTAAAAAACTCCCCAAAATATTTTGCACTGAATGTACCAAAGTTGAAGGGACATTATGATCTGACTGACAGCAAACTGCATCACTATCAAGTATCTATAAAAACACTTAGGAACCAGGCTTTCTTCACAGTGCCATGTCTCTAGATATCAGGACTGTGCACATAAGTAATAATTTTATAGTACTATATGTGATACTGTAATATGCATTTATTTAAAATGCAGCTGGATCATTTTTCATGCATTGGATAACTTAATGCAGTGGAGTTTAATACAGACATTTCATAAGCTCCCCACAACTTTTTATTTGTACAGCACCACAAAACACTAGCTCATGTGGAAATCCACGAGTAACCTACTTTAAGGTGACCTACTGGTTATAATGCCACTGGCACATATCAGTGAGCTCCCACAAGATGTAAACTACTCTTAGTCTTGCATTTCACTGATAGTTTTCTTTCATTTTCACTGATAAATAGTTTTCTTATCAAATGTTATTTGAAAAGAGTTTTTATAGCTTATCAAACACTGCATGGACACCACTTTCTTTATGCTTAATTTTGCTGAAATACATGAGGCTTACTTGCATCTATTTTTGGTACTTTCCTCCAGATGGTTTTGTGGAACACTAATGCAGCTGCACACTCTTTCTTGTACAGCTGCTGCGACACAGTGCATCCACATTTTTTAAATTCCAGGAAGTTGCACTTGGATACTGGACGACAAGAGCATGAATCTAGTTTTGCACTAGCACTCGTGATAGCGCCGAAGCACAGCACGCTCTGTTTTGTGAGAAAAGTAGCCTCTGAAGTAAACTTAACTTTCCTGTTTTGGAGACTCTTGAAAGAGCATCTCAGGGAGGTGTCCTGCTTGGTCCTGGGGAAGTGTTTTTCTATGGAGGTGAACGTCAGTGGAGGTGTTGTCAGCAGAGACTGCCATTCCACCCTCCAAGTTGGAAATCTATGTGCAGCCAGGCAGTAAAGACTGAGGAAACCCTTCAGGCTTCCTGAGCAAACATTACATGTGCAAAGGAAAACCCATTTGCAAAATCAGAGTGAAAGCCTTTTTTGATTTCAGGAATAATTGAGCTTCTGCATGACATTTGGGACTCCATTACCCAAGTAACATAGGTTTTCTTGCACTACTTCTGGCTGGCATGAAATAGCAAAGCAGAATCCAATCATGTCTCCCTACTTTTAGACATATATTTATCAATCTTTGCTAAAATTGCATGTCACAGATGCTAACGTGCATCTTTTTTCAGAATACAGATGAGCAGTAGGCAAATTGATTTTTCATCATGTCACTCCAGCATTGCTCATGTTTCACATGATCCATTCACTGAGTAGCTAAAACTCTGGAACTCAAAGCAGAACACAACTTTTGCTTGGTTGAAGGACTGAAGAATTTTGAATTTACAGTACCGTGTTATCTGTGGTCTAAAAAAGAGATTTCCCAGGTGGAAACTGTATCTAGAAGTTTTGAATCAGAAACTCTTTGGAATGAAAACTTATAATATTTGGCACAAAGTAAGTTTATACTAGTCTGCCTTTAAGTTATGCTTTTGTACAAATCAAGAACAATAAATGCATCTTGTCAGTTTTTATTTAAATATATTTTCTGCACACATTTGTTCTGTATTTATACATACAAAATCATCACAATGATCCATTATTCTGTAAAGATGTGGCTGGATCACCATTGCGGCAGCTGTCAAAAAAAAAAGTCTGGAATCCATGTAGCATTAAGACCCAGAGAGACTGAGGAGAAGCTGCTTCTTGCTCTTTTGCTGCCAGCATTGCCTGGAGGACTCTCAAAAAATGTTATTTGAAAGTGAGAAGTTAGCTGCCCAGGTACAGCTACCCATGCTGCCTCGAGCACGTGGTCAGCTGTATGTGATGATATAGGCAAGAAGAGATTAGTAGGGAAGATGTATAGAAAATGAAGCCTGAGCTCTCTGAGATCCCCACATCTCTTGGCTACTGAGTGGAATATTCTCCCTTTGGTGTGGGAAGCCATTTCCATTGAACACATCCCATGTGGAAGCCAACTTTCATGTCCTCCAGATGACTACAGCTGGTGACCACGACGATTTAGCTTATGCAGCCCTGTGGCAGGCACAAGGATCCAGAATGGAGAAAAACGAAAAAGCATTTCTTGAGAGCCCTGTGTCTCCTCAGAGCTTTTGCACAGTGCTAAGGAGCTTTCCACTTAGGGAGGAAAAAAGCTTGACTTCAAGAAGTAGTCAAAAGATTCTCTTCAGCTACTGTGTGATGAAAACTTGTGCGGACTTCATCTGCAGTTATCTCCATCAGACAGGAAGTCTGGCTGGAGAAGCACCCTCAAAAGTTGAAGTTAGGTGCCCATGCTTCCTGCTTGCTGGAAAGGTGAGCCGTGCACTGCTAGCCAAAAAGCAACTGGCAGGCCCTTGCCTGCTGTGTGGTGCCTAGCACCCCAGGGACCATGGCAATCTTCCTCTGGGGTGCACTTGCACCAAGTCTCAGCCCCCAGCAAGCGGAGGTGTTCTTTGTGCGCCTGGTGCTACCTCTCATCAGCTTGGCCAGAACGCTCCTAAATACACTGGGAAAGCTCATAATCATTGAACTGGTGCAGTGTGGTGCCTACTGGAGCAAGCAGTTCAGAGTCTGCAAGCCAGAAGTACTTACTGTAGCGGTGCCGGTGTTTTCACACAGCAGGTAGGAGACTGCCGTCAGTTACGTAAGTAGCACCATCAGCAAGTTGCAGGTTATCTACTGAAAGTATTCTTTCGATCCAAAATAAAACTCAGTTTAACACAGTCTGCTGATCAGAAACAAACCTTTTCCTCACCCTGCTTTCCTGCTGTTTTTCCTTGGTATTCATCAAATATTTGCCCTTTTTTTTTTTTTGCATTTCAAATAATTGTGGTTGTCCATGTTGTAAACCTATCATAAAAAGGTGGTAACGTTGCTTAGAGAGCATCTAGGGTGAAATCTATCTACATATACTGCGTCCCCTGTAATCTTCAGGGAAACTGAAAATCAAGGCAGCAGCGTGCTGGCAGGACATCAGACAAAGTTTCTGGCGTGAGATAAACTCCCAGAGCAGCAGACTGGCATTTTGCTTAGTTTAAAATTACAGGAAAGAAAACAGTTTTGAGGCTTCCTATGTATTTTTATTTTTTTAAAGTCTCAACAACAAGAGCTTCCATCAGAAGCATTAGCAGCGGTATCCTCTGGTTGCTAAATGTAGTCACAGCAGTGTTAACTGCAGATGTTAACTGAGTTACTCCTGTGTGAACTGCAGAGGTTTTTGGAGACATCTGCAAGCACACTGTCTGTGGACTGAGGAAATTATTCATAAAAGGGGAATCTGTGGTAGCTGTGTTTGAATAACCTGTGTAAGTTTATTTCCTTTAGCATAAAGCAAGTTAATTACTTTCAGTGATAGAAACTTATTTGTATCAAATTGTACTAGCAGTTACATTTTTCTTGCCACTGAATTTTTTGCGGGTGGGAGGGGGATAATTTATTCATATTAGCACTAATGGGAATTAATAAGTATGATCTCCAGTCATAAGGTTATAAACTTAACCTTAAAAGTGTTACTGTTAACCTTGAAGTAATAATACTCAACCACTGCTGTCATTTTCTCTTCTCATCTCTTCCTCCTCTAGGCAAGTGTATTGAACTCCAAGCGAAATTTCAGAGTAATTGCTCAAACCTGGCGTCTTAAATTGTTTGCTTTTTGGCTTTACTATGCAGTCTGAAAGAAGTGCAGAAGTATTAAGGGTTAACTAGCTCACCCACTGCAAGTAAAAAACCTTCAAAATTTTATTAGCGTGATCACAGTGGCTGCTATGGGACTCGTCTAGCCTTTTGCTTAAATATTTTACAATAAAAAAGAATTTAATGTGTTGAAGTTGAAATTCCTTGCTTTCAGGAAAAGTAAATATACGTTAAGTAAATAGTGGTTTGAGGGGAGAACTTTCTTGTAAATCCAGTAAGAGTAGAAGCCTTATTATGACCCACTTTTGCTGACTAATATGCAAAATTGTAAAGCAGACCATATAAACACACAGTTTTCCCAGTGTGCGTTGGTTTATTTTTTGCACTTCTTTCAAATAGATCATTAGCTTTACAGTGCTTTTTCAGTTCAGACTCATGCATATGCACTGGACTTCTATTTCAAATGCTCACTGCTATGAAAAGAGTTTTATTAAAACGTTTCTAGTGTTTTTTTAAATAATTTTACTGTAAAGAAAGGTATTGTTTGGGTTAAAACTTCATTCAGGGCTCTGCTTTGCTCAGAGCCACATTATGCCATAGGTATTTTATGGTGTTTTAATGATGATTAATGATTAATTTGAGAGTTCTTTTTAAAAACAGTGGCATTGTAATGACTCGTTTGGCACTACTTAGATTCCTCCTGACCACATGTAAAAGGATGACAGTCAAGGATTCCTGTGGAACGGCTACGGCCCATTGTAGTATCTATATATATTCAAAATGCATAGCTTGAGGACTATGTGAAAGAATTACTACACTCATTAACTAGTCTCCTTCTAAATTGATAATAGGCATTTTGAACTTATTTCCATGATGTACCAGATGCAGTCAGAGTACATTGCAAATGTAACCAGTAAAAAACAAATTAACAATAGATGTATTCCGATAAATCTCTTAAAGATATGGTGAATGTGAAAGGGAGCCAAGCTATGCTTCTTCTATACCGTCATTTCTTAAAAACAAACAAAAAAGCTAATGAATAATGAAAGTTATGTTTTTTTCCTGATTTTTTAACTTCCAAAAATGCATCTATCAGCCCCTACTAGAAAAGCCCTGTCTTACATAGAGGGCTTTTACTAAGCACTGAGGAGGTATATTGTTCCACTAATTTAACATGGTTTTCTGCAGACATCAACATAATCAGTTTTTAAATGTATAGACCTAAAAAGCTCCACAGGACACTAGTCTCCCTTATGCTAGGCTGCCTTCCAAAAGCTGGCAGCCCTCTCCTTTTTGCACTTAATCCTACAGTCACTCTGAGACCAATGCTGACCGCCTGCACTGACTGCAGCTATTGTATCAGAGTGAGATTGTGGTGGTGGTTTATTTTTCCATCCAAAATTAGATCAGTCTCCTTTGCATGAAGAGCCAGCCCCCTTCAGTCCAAAGAGCTGATGAGATCATAGCTCCTCTCACATTGTATATAACTGAAGAAAAAAGATTAAAGCAATATAGAATCACAGAATCTCCTGAGTTGGAAGGGACTGACAAGGACCATCGAGTCCAACCCCTGGCTCCACACAGCACGATCCAAAATTCAAATCCTCTGTCTGAGAGCACTGTCCAAACACTCCCTGAGGTCCGGCAGCTCGAGGCTGTGCCCGCTGCCTGGGGCAGCCCATTCCATGCCCTCTGGGGCAGTACCGTTCCCTAACCCCCAGCTGCCCCTCCCCTGACGCAGCTCCATGCCGTTCCCTCGGGCCCTGTCTCTGTCGCAGAGAGCAGAGCGCAGCGCTGCCCCTCCGCTCCCTGTGAGGAGCTGCAGAGCCTCCCCTCAGCTCCTCTGCTCTGGGCTGAACAAGCCATGAGACCTCAGCTGCTTCTCACACACCTTGCCCTCAGACCCTTCCCCATCTTTGTGGTCTTTCTTTGGATGCTCTCTAATAGTTTTATTTCCTTTTTGTACTGTGGCACCGAAACCTGCACCCAGTGCTGGAGGTGAGGCTGCACAGCACAGAGCAGAGGGGACAGCCGCTTCCCCTTGCCCAGTAGCAGCGCTGGGCCTGGTGCTCCCTAGGATACAGTTGGCCCTTTGGGCCCCAGGCACACTGCTAACTCAGGTTCACCTGCCATCAGCCAGCACCCCCAGATCCTTTTCTGCAGGGCTGATCTCCAGCCTCTTGCCCCCTCCTCTGTACATGTATCCAGGGCTGCCCCATCCCAGCTGCAAAATCCAGGACATGTTCTTGTCGAACTTCATGCTGTTGGTGATTCCCCAGCCCTCTGATTTGTCAAGATCTCTCTGCAAGGCCTCTGCCCTTGAGGGAGTCAGCAGTTCCTCCCAATTTAGTGTTGTCCACACATTTACTTAGAATACCTTCAAGTCCTTCATCCAAGTTATGTTTTTTGGAAACCAGAGAGTTGATTATGTATCCAAGGGTCAAATATGTTTCGACTTTGGATTTACGGAGTTCATTATGAGACAGTGGCTTTTTCTTGCAATGTATTCTATCACCAGAAATGTCCAACTGCCGTGGGCTGCTTCAGGCTGTTGGGTGGAAGCACGAGCCCTTACAGGGACACAGGTGAGTGTGGACCCAGAGATCATGGCAGCAGAGATTCTTTATTGTAGTAAGGTCTGTGCCTTCCACAAAGGAAGGCTTTGTCATACAGCCCTTCAACTGGTTTCATCCTAAAGATATTTCATGTTTCCGTTGCTTGCGATGGAAGCACCTCCTCACATATTCTGTCAACTGTTTAAAAGCTCTCATTTTAAATCAGGAGCATTACAATTTGATAGTCAGAAATACTCATATAACTGTGTAAATGTGGTCAATAAAAGAAGACTTTGCAGAGACATCTTATTTAATGGCCATGCTGACTGCAGACAGAAATTGCAGCTGAGTTATTTTTAAAAAGATTACTGTATGAATAAGAAAATAAATCTCTGAAGCCTCACAAATAATGCCAAGGAAGGGAAGTAATTGTAGGTGCAGTAAATGATAAGATATGGCAGTTCCATGCAGCAAATTCAACAACAAAAAAATGGAGCCATAGAACCGTTCTTGAGTGAAAACAACTGAAAGAAGTAGGGACAGGAAAAGGCTTTGCAAATAGTAGGTGGGACAGTGAGCTGTGCTGACCACTGGACATACAAAAGGGGATACTTTTAGCTTAAAAATTAGGTTATGATAATGTACCCAGGAAAAAATTACTATTCATCATGAAATAGGTTACTGTTACAACATTGGAAGACATGTTTTGGCAAATTATTTTAGGTTTTGAAAATCTAAAGCGCACAATCAGGAAAATATTTTCAGTGTTTTTCTTGGTTTATTTGTTTGTTTATTTTGACTGCTCTCAGAAAAATGAAGGCTTCTAAATAAAATAAGTCCACCTTAATTGGTTTTACAAATAATTATTGTACTTATTACTAGCCGCATTTGGCAAGAGAAACGGTATCAGTTCAGAAGCTAAATCATCACTAGTAAAGGTACCTTTCATTTTAAATATGATGGGTCAACCCCCCAACATTTATCTGTGTGAAAACTTTGATTGTTTTTTATTTTTTTTTCTTTTAATGGTTGAGTCTTGTGTTATGGTTGTCTAAGAACCATGAATTTCTACAAAGAGGGTTTTCTGTGTTTGTTTATCATTCCAGGAGTGATATGAAGTTTCTAAAGTTTATTTAAGATAATAAAAATATTCTCAATTATCTTGTTAGCTTTGGCCAAGCTGATGCAGGTCTTGAGTTTATTCACAGTTTAGTGATATTATCAGAAAAAAGAACACGAAAGAGGACAAGAAGAATTTCTGGACCTGGTCCTCTACTTAAAAGCAGACCTAGTTCTTTACCAGAATAAAAAAAAAAAAGCCAAGACTACTGGATATCCAAGTCAGATATAAAAGTCAAAAGAAGAATTCCTTACAAGTTTTCTTCTTCAGTATTGTAACTGAGGTGACGAGTTTCTTATAAACTTTTAAGTCCTACAACAGAAGATATTTAGTACGTTGGACCATATTGAGTCAGTAGTTCTATAGAGCAGGACATTTTTCTGCAATGAGTCTGCAACACTCAGGAGTCTGCTGTTTATTATCAGCACTGCAGGGAAGAAGAATAATTATAATAATACTAAGTAAATATATCATCTTAGGAAGATGCTTTTTCTCCTTTGAATGACATAACCTTGAGGGCATTCACAAATCCTGATCAGCAAGGCTGCTTTTTGTATCAGTGACTGAACATTTATACTTGTAAGGGCTGGTACGGTATGGAAAGGAAATACTTTGGAGAAAAACAAATTCCTGAGGGATGTGGTGTGGAGTACTGGTACCCCCAGGTCAGTCAATATTCGTGCCCTTGCTAGGCTATGGTTTGGGTTATTCAGCATGTTTGAAAGCGCATATAGTTTTACAAGTTTTTTGTAGTGGGGATGCAGGCATCCAGAATCTAACAGGTATATAGGTGCATCTCCCTCATTTTTGATGATTACTTGATATAATTTTATACCAATTTCTTTGTTTTTAAAGAATTTCAGGCACTGAGAATATAGAGTGCATATTTATTTCTAAGCTTTAAGTAGAACACATGTGGTGTATTTTTTAATCTTTTCCATACGTTTCAGTTAAGTGTTCACAAGACTGTATATCAAATACAATACCAAGGTTTTCTATCTTTCTACAAGCTGATTTGTTTCATCTGAATTTGGTATATGTCTTTCACAAAACACTAAATGGGGAAAATGTGCTTCAAGCATTAAGATGGTGTATGTCCTTTTCTCTATTTACATTGCATCGCATTTCACTTTTTTTCTTTGAGGCAGGGAGAGTGGTTACGAAATGTGTGGAGAGTATGACGGGCATTTTGTCATGCCTGGCTTCAAGGATTGTACTAAAATGTTTGACTGCTCACAGACATGCATAATTATCTACTCAGTTGAATACAGGACTGCTCTGTTGTATTTCCTGCTATTAAAAACATTTGGGGAAAAGATATTTCTGTGTATAATTTTATTTTCCTACTGATCTCTATTTTGTTTAAGACCATGTTTCATCGTGAATCACTTAAAATAAATCTTCTTAAAAAATCCACTTTGGAAATCAACTCTTTTGTCTCTGAATATATCGTAATGTTTGCAGCAGTTTAAAACTTCTAGAGAAATCACAAAATACTCTCTCATGTCCCTTTTCTAAGTGACTTCTGGTGGCCTATGGAATCTGGTATACTACAAACCATCACTTGTAGCAGAAAAAGGAAGGATTCTTCACCAAATACAATGGAATTTGAACTAGAACTACACTCGAAACAAAGGCTATCCTAAATTAAACTACAGTCAACACGCTGAAGATGCCCACACCTCTCAAAAGGCTCTCTGCTTTCGAATGGAGTACTAGAATGGGCAGCAGCGTACTTTATGGCAGTGGCTTAATACACAGCACTGTAATTCCATAGCAAAATATCTTCAGGGAAAAAGATATTTTTCTGTCTGTCATAAAAACTGGTGCCTCCCACTGAAGATTTCCTCTTGCTTTGGTAACAGGTGAGACTAGCTGCTGTGGGAGGCCCTGGTCTTTCTTCAGTGCTTGGGTGAGAGTTCCCCTCCCTGGGGCACAGGCCTAGTGGACTTCTGTTCCTGAATGGCTGAATGGCACTGTGTGACTTCCCCTATGCTATGGTTTTCATGAACATTATTTGGAACCTAATATTGAAATATATTTCTATTTTTTAAAAACTTTTCTAGACAGTAATTTTGCTATCTCTTGCTTCTAGCAGAAGCATGATGCAAGCTAGCCTAAATCATTAAAGGGGAGCTATGGGGAAAGAGGAGGCTCTGAGAACACCTTTCAGAGCCTCTGTCATACTTCTCAATTTTAGACTCCTAAGACAGTTTCACCCAGATCATTGATAACTGGCGCCGTGTGTTGAGCAACTGCACGTTTTTCCCTCAGTGTGAGGACTGGGGCTTGTACAAAGCTCGTGCCAGGTGATGCTGAGGCAGTTCTGCTAAGCAATCCCAGAAATACAGATTGTTTGCCTGTTGCTTTGAGGATTGCCTTTTCTTACTTGTTTCGCGTGTGCAAATGCTGTGGCACTCTTGCAGAGATTTTGGCAGGGGGGAAAAAAGATTTTTTAAGTAGTCTGTATTAATGACAATAACGGTAATTCTTGTGGGATGGGAGAGTGTCTGTTTTCAAGGGTTAGATCATTTCCAAAATTGAACGTTGCAGGAACAGCAAGAGATAGCATGCTGATTCTGAGGGGTCTGTTGCATTCTGAGCTTTGAGTATTTCATGTTGTAGCTGAGCATGTGGGATCAGTGAGCTAAAGGTGCTCTCATAGATGCCTGGGGCACGGGTAATCTCTGTAGCATGGTGGGGTTTTTTGTGTTTTTTGTTTTGTTTGTTTGTTTGCTTGCTTGTTGTTATTGTTTCTTTTTTTGGATTATGTTATCACAATAGAGAGAAACAACAGTTGGTGTCAGTAAGTACAGGAGTACCACCCCTAAGACAGGCAGCTTAATGCTATAATCCAAGAGGCATGGAATCAGCACATTTTTTGGCTTTCCTCCCCTATGTGGTACTCTGGCGTGCCAGCTCCATGCTCTTCCTCCAAGCAAACAACTGCATGTACTTTGTACAGTAGCGATCACCCACGCTGCAGGAAGTTGCTGCTGATGCTCGGAGGCTGGCTTCCTACAAGGCCCGTGGCTCTGAACCTGAGCTGTACGTCACATCTCCGTGCAATGAAAAATGGATCAAGAAATAGTTCTGTGCATGACAGCCTCTAAAGACTGTAAAAAAGCCACCTTGGTGATAACTAAGGAAAGCAAGAGAAGAAGTTAGTGCTAAGTATGGGAATCATGCAGCTAACACACTTGGGGTAATTAAGAAATAGCAACTAATGACCAAATGCATGCATTAGTAACAAGCGTAGCTGATGATCCTGCACTGCTGTGACCTTCACGCTGCCATCTCCCTTCCTCCACCCTTTGCCATTCTCTGTCTCTAATTAAAATTCCAAAGTCCTCAGGGTGGAGCCCTGCCAATTACAGCCTTCTCCAAGTGCCACATGTTTCTATGGCATTATGATATAAACAGATAACCAAGACTACAGCAATATGCCCGTGTCACAAAACATTTTACTCTTTATTTGGTTCTTAGGACTGAAGGGGTGAGTAGAGCAGATCCTGCCCTTGGAAGGACCTGTAAGGACACACAGACTAAGGAGACAGACATAAGCAACGTCATTTGCTTTTTGGCACCACGTGCTGTAATAACCTAAAGCACCTTAATTGCAGGGAACATTTAGTTTTTCTCCCGTGGAACAGTCGGTATGTTCGGAACGCTGCTTGCTTTTCACACCGCACAACGCTTCTCAGCAAAACCCATCTTTCCTACGTCTTGTATTTGCGTTCTCTTTAGCCCACCCGTCTCCAACCGCGCTGTAATGGAGGCAGGGGCCACGGTGGCACTACACAGGATGGCAGAGCTCTGAGGGACACTGACTGCTTTTGTCGAAAAACTTCCACAGCTCAGAACGCTCACAACAGCGGTGGAAGGCGAGGCGGGCAGAAGTTATACCAGAAAAGCACGTCTCGGTGCTAGCAGGTGCCGCCGCGCGGGCGCCCCGTGCCGCTGACCGTTACCGCCGCGCGGCCTCGGCCCTGCTATCCCGCTACTACCGGCACCCGATAAGCCCCACGGCCGCCCGACCAGCCGATGCTATCGGCGCAGCCCGCCCGCAGGAGCGGCTCGCCCTGCCGGGCGGCGGCGAAACAAAACTACTCCCTGGGGGCGGGCAGCCCTGCAGCCCCGGGCCCAGGACAACGGCGGGAGCGCCGGCACCTGCCGCCGCGCTCCGTCCGCCGCGGAGGTGCGAGGTCAGCCGGGCGGGGGCGCTCCGCGGGCCGACGGTGCCTGACCAATGGTGGCGGAGACGGCTCGACCCGCCGGGCGGGGATTGGCTCCTCCCCAGAGCGAGGGGGCGGGGAGAGCGGTCGCCGCCGGGGCAGCCACATCTGCCGGGCTGCGCTTTTCAAACGCCGGCTGCGCGGGGTGGCGGTTGGTGGGGGCGCGGGGCGTTTGCGGCGGCCGTTGTGGGAGCGGCGGCGTTCTGTGAGGGCTCTGCGGGGAGAGGTGAGCGCGCCCGCGTTGAGCGGCGGGTTCGGGCTCGGCCGGATCTGGCGGGGCGGCAGGCAGGCGGCGAGCGTCGCGCGTCGCGCTGCTTCCCTTCGGGGCTCACCGGTGCGCGTCTCTGCGCTGCGGAGAGCGCCGGCGGTAGCGCCTGAGGCGCGGGGCCGCCTGTGAGGAGATCGGGCTCGTCCCGCGCCCCGAGGGCCTGACCCGGCCGATCGGCAGGCCTGAGGCGGAGGAGCCCTCCGAGCGGCGGGTGAGCTCTGTCCGGGTGTGCCGCGATGGGTCCGCGCCCCTCCTGCGTTCGGGGGCCGAGCGCCCGCGTCGCCGCGTCTGTGCGTTGGCGTTGCCTCGGGGCTGTGCGCGGGGCGGGCTCGGAGTGCCGGTGTGCGGGCAGCGCGGGCCCGGGCCGGCGGTGCGGCGCTGCTGCTGTCCCCGCGGTGGCTTCCGCGCCCGTGCCGCCTGCCCGGCTCTCTGCCGCTCTCCCGGCGCCCCGCCGCACGGGCTCGGCCCTGCGGGAAACGCACCGATCTGCCGCCCGGCGCGGGCAGCCCACGCAGCTCCCGTCGCTTGGAAGCCTGCGAGCTCGCGTGCAGTCTTCTGTGTGTTCCTCAGGGCTTTTGGTGCGATGTGTTGCACCGGTATCGCTTCTAATTCTGGTAATTAATAATGCAGCCGTAGCTAACTAAATCTGAAAAAAGTTTGTCCGTATTCTCCCGTGGACGTTATGTGCCCAGCTGTGGCTCTCTGCCCGCTGTGTTTTTATGTGTTCTTGATGACTCCAAGCTGAAGGCAGATATGGTTTCTCAGCAGGGAAGCAAAGTTAATCTAGTGTGAGGCAAAAGCTCTTCTTAATCGTGTCCTTAAGAGCAGCGATATAATGAAATGTTGCCGACTACATTAAGCAGTAGCTGACCCTTAATTAGCTCACTTGTCCCTAATGCAAGTGTTTGTGCTGAAGTCCTGCAGCAGCGAGGTAACTGTTGGGCTGCGTTCGGTGCGTGCACCTCAGAGAACAGTCCGGTGATGTAAAACTTGAGACATCCAAATCGGTCTCTGACCCAGTAGGCTGTTCTGCAACTGGGGAGAGAGAAGCCCTGGTTTGTTACAAACAAGGTGATTCACAGGCATGCAGCTTACCCTGTGTTGGGAATCTTTGGTAAGCTTTCAGCTTATCAAATGCTACTTACAAATGTATCTTTGGACTGGATGGTTGTGGGTTTTGTTGTTGTTTTTTTTTTCCTTTACCAGAGCTAAAGCATGAATCATGGTTTATACCCAGAACAGTTCCAGTATGAATTACTGCATTCCAAGAACTGGCTGTTCAAACAAGGTTTGATGGGTGCAGGATTGTATCTGAAACACAGCAAGGTTGGGTGCTCCCCCAGAAGCTTCTGAGAGCACACTGCTGTCATTTGAGAACTGAAAGTGTTTTTAATGGTTGTCAACTGTGTCTGGACTATAGTTTGCCTTGTAAGCTATTTTTTTTTTTTTTAACTATTGCTAACAAAGGTAAGCCTGCCCTTTACCTTTTATCAGTTAAGGCTGCTGATGTCCTTCAGTAACCTTTTTCTGCTTTGCTTTTGCATCACGCCTGAAGAAATGCTTCAGGCCTGTAAATATGAATGCCCAAACTTGTTTTTTTAGCTTTTAAATAGCTGCTTTTTTTTTTTTTCTTAATCAGTAGTAGAATTAGTATGTGTGGTTGTGTTTTCTGAATGTGCCGTTATTCTGGTCTGTTAAGATGACTTACTCATCATTTGGTTCTGAGTGATCAGAACTTGCCAGGAAGAAGATGTCCATTCCTCAGGATTTCTAATGAATGAGTAATCTAGTTAGATTAAGTTAAAACAGCTTAAAAAAAAGTTAGGTATTTTCTGAATTGTTTTTCTTGGCATCAGTTGGTTCTCTTGTTTAGTGTTCCTTTCTGATTGTATATGTAGAGTGATTAAATGTGTGGTATTCTGGTCACATTTAAGCAAACTTCAGGCTGCTCTATTCAGATAGACCTAAGCCCTGATCTGTGTATGTTTCCTTGCACGGTGGTTGTGGAATTGCCCAAACTCACTGTTCGGTTGCTTTAACAGGTGACTGGCAGAAGGGAGAGACCTGTTCCTAACGATGTCCAGGAGAAAGCTGGAGAACAGAAGCCTTTCGGGCTTGTTGGCCATGTCTCTGCAGACACAAATCAGGATGGACAATTTCCACAATTTTTACATGCTTGAGTCCAAAGAGCTGGGAAGGTAAGGCTGCTCCTGTTTATTTTAGTCAGAGGGATTTCTGCTGCAGAAGAATTGTGTGCAGTGATAGACTTGCTTTCTGGCGAACTTTTATGGCTGTGGATGAGGAACGAAGTATGATTCTCCCCACCCGCCTTCCCTGCTCCCTTCTTTTCAGCATCTTACAGCTTCTGTAGGAACGAGGTAAAGGTACAGTGAGACACAGCATGCCAGCCTTAACCATGGCAGAGAGGCTCAGACTGTTCTCGTAGCAATGTAAGTCAAAGATTGTGTCCTTCTTTCCCCTTTCCCTATCTGTTTGCACACTACATTACAGGGATATAAACTCAAGAAGAGATAACCTAGAGTAGTATTGCAAGACAGAGAATGGCGCTTCTGAGCTGCTGAAGCTGGCTGTTTGGTCGAGGGTTGTTTTTTTTGTTGTTGTTAAGTTCAGAAAACAAAGACCTCTTTTTCACTGACCTTTTATGGTTGCATTTCTAACAACCGGGAGTAATTTTGTGGTCTGCTTCCTTTACTCTTGTTTGCATTAGTAAAATGACAAATAAAAGTAATCCAAAAAATTCTTGGTATTTGTGTTAAAGACGTCTGAATTAATGCTTATTTAAAATCACTGGGTTAATTCATACCTTGAAAATATTCAGGGAATTGTGTATAAACCCATGTGAACACAATAGCATAGTCATGCTCCCAAGTTCCTTGAATGGAAGTGGCATGGGTCGTTTTTAACTTGTTAGGTATTCTGGTGCTGAGCAGTGATCCTTCCTACCTCTAGTTTAGACAGGCATAATTTTGTAATCTCGTTCATCTGTATTGTTCTACTAGCAAGTTTGTACCTCATACTCTTCATAAAAGTACACATTGTAGCTCTTAACTTCCCTCTATTTGTGGCACTTTGTCAGTCCTACTTCTGAATGCCAGGATCTATAGAATCAGTTACATGGACTGCCCTCTGGTATTCTTCAAATGCCGGATTTTCAGGTCGTATATACCTGTGATGTGAAGTGATGTCGAAAGCAAACAAAAGCATCTTTTCTGCTTGAATTCCCAGACTCAGTTTTTAATACTTCCTATACATGCAAAAGCAGACATTTGCAAAAAAAAAAAAAAAAAAGTGCCAAAATGCAAAGCATCAGAAGTGGGGAAGTATCTTTTCCAAATACGGTTTTTTAGCTTTTCTGGCCTAACAGTTTGTGTGTATTCACTTGCAATTTTCATCTTCCTTTAAGCTGTTCTTTTGTTCTTTGCTATTTAACCCTCCCAAGTCCCTTTTCGTCCTCCCACGCCCTTATCTTTTAGGCCCTTTGGTGCTGAAAGCACTGACTCGTGAAGCAGGCAGGTTCTGTTTGGTGGGTTATAGTAGTTCTGTCCTCAGCGTGAATGGCTTGGCTTCTTTTTAAGCAGCTGAATTTCTGTGGTTTATAACTTGAGATACGGAAATAACTTGACATTCAGCTGCGCAATATACCACTACAGCATTGCATTTGCTTTGCAGGCAGTAAGGAGGGGGGAAGCACTGCGCTTGCTTTAGTGCAAGATTTCAGATCTAACTTCAGATCTAACTATTTTTTTGTTTCTGGGGAAATTCCACTACTCAAACAGTTCAATGAAGAAAACTTGGCTAGACTTGTTTCTTCCAGCCTGTTCTTTTCTGTTGAGGTGCTATCTCATGAGAGTTTCAGAGTTTTGGTGATGCTTTTTTTATTACTCATTTGGGAGATCACTATTAGCTGTTATTGAAACTCAGCATATCTTGAGACACTGAGTAATATGACAACTTCATAACTTCAACCAGAATGTTAACTTCTGTGCGGTTTCAATAACGTTTTAACTAACAAAAACAATTTTGAACAGTTCTGTGTGTACGTTAACTTGTCTGCAGGTGCTTTTAGAAGTGAAGTTTTATTTTTCCATGTCCTTGCTTACTTAAAAAAAGATTTAGTGTCTTTGTCTTTAATTATCTTTCCTTTAGAAACCTTGTTTATCTACATGATGAGCAAATGCTCCTATACACATTTTAATGAGTTGTTTATGCACCTGTATATCCTGCCTTTAAGCAAATTTGTTCTGTTTACTTGGGCATGACAGGAAAGCTATGAAAGTAGGAGTAAAAGGATGGAAGATGCTGTCAGCTGAAAATGGTTTGAGGTAAAGGACATGGAGTCAGTGATGAAATACCTGAGGTCTGTACAGATTGAAGCAGAGAAGAGAGTCCAGACTGGACAAAGTGATGCTGGAGTGGGCCCAGAGAAGGGCTTCAAAGATGCTCAGAGGGCTGGAGCGCCTCTCCTGTGAAGACAGGCTGAGGGAGCTGGGCTCGTTCAGCTTGGAGAAGGCTTCGGGGAGACCTCACTGCAACCTTCCAGTACTTGGAGGGAGCTTATGAACAGGAGGGGGAGAGATTTCTGACATGGTCTATTAGTGACAGGACAAGAGGGAATGGCTTTAAACTAAAAGAGGAGGAAATTTAGGCTAGATGTTAGGAGGAAATTCTTTACTCAGCAAACAGTGCAAGCTTCCCAGAGAAGCTGTGGATGCCCTATCCTGGAGGCATTCAGAGCTATGCTGGGTGGGGCCTTGGGCAGCCTAAGCTGGTGGGGATCAGCCTGCCCATGGCAGGGGTTGGGACCAGCTGATGTTTGAGGTCCCTTCCAACCCAAGCTGTTCTGTGATTAACAGCCAGAAAATGACATTATACTGAAGAGGGAGTTCTATGGCCAATTCAGTATTTTTTGGGAGGGAAACTTTTTGTGTACTAGAGATATACTAATAGTGTTTACTAGGCTTTTAAAGTATTTATTTATTAAGGTACTGCTTGTTTTTTGGTTTATACACCTTAATAGATGTGTATTGATTTTTCCCTTCGTAGCTTTAAATATTAAATAATTAGCATGCTACAAGTATCATACAAACAAGTGGAAATTCATATATCATAGGCTTCTTCTGGAGATAGCACTGATCCTTCAAAGCTGCTGTACCCAGAGCTGCTGGAAGCGAGATGTTCAGAAACTCTCAGGAAAGGTCTTCCTGTTCTCTTGAAACTCAACCAGTTCCTCTTCCGTAATTTTAGAGAAACTTCTGTGGTTGATGGCATGGTGTGGTGTTAAAATGTGACTGTACGCTGTGGGGATTGTCTTTGAGCTTCAGTATATTAGGAAATTCAGCTCAGTGACTTCAAGCGCTCAGCACTAATAGCTCATTTAACAGCTGGGAAAGCGCATGCCTATTTCAGGCTTACAGAGAGTTGCTAAAATGAGGAGCGTACGCATATCAGGTTCTAAATAACTTGCCTCTTGATTTTTTTCTTTTGTATTTCTTATTTGCCTTTCTGAATTTACTGGATAAGAAATAAAAGACAGAAATCTAATTGATGTTAAAATAAATGATGACAGACACTGTTTTGTTGAATTTATTTCTAAATAGCTGGCAGCAATATGAATAAAAGTCAGCTGTGCATCTTCTGTGATTCAGTTGGATACGCACAAACTGCATCTAACATGGTCATGATCTGTTTTGTTCAGAGCGAAGCGGGTGCCTTTTTGTAAAGCCTAGACTTTAAGGGAGAAAAACATGTAGACACGCGTTTTGTGTCACAGATGTTCCTTTTTGGCACTGTTTTGCTCAGTTTTGCTTTCTTCTGTTTTGTTCTTCGCAACGGAAGAAAGGCTCAGCACACACCACAGCGCCATCTCCCCTGCTGAAGAAGCTAGAATAGGTGAAAAAGAGCAGGCTTTCTAGCTGGTGCTGAGCCTCTCACCTGCTTTGTTCTCATGGAGGAGTGGTGTTTGTTTGAAGCCACAGATGTAGGTGCTTTTCTTTGGAAATGGTTTTGTAGCTGTTTTTAAACAATTTATTTTAGCCCTTCTAGTGTCGGTTGTTTTTTTTCTTTGTTTTAATAGTATTTCTTGTATAATTTGAAAACACTTTGCAAATATGCAGCTAGGCATTTCTGGGAATGCAGAACTGGGGATTATAAAACTAATAGGTTTTTTTTTATATCTTTTTTCAGGAGTTTATAACTTGGCTTTAAAAACTGCATTTTTCCCCTAATTTTTGAAAAGGTCAGCCGGGTGTTCTAACTACAGTATGTGGTTTTCTTTTAAAAACAGATCTTTGCCAAAAGACATTTTTCTTTCCATACCTAAACAGTTGGCCAGGAAATAAAGCAGCTAACTTTGTCTAACTGTAATTGGAAAAGAGAATGCTAAGTAGTGGGTGTTTTTCTGATTAGACATTTCTAAGCTTAGTGCATTAATATGAATTTTTAGCAGTACTGCATGATTTGTGAGTGGAAGGATTTTTTTATGACTAAAGTTTTCTGCCTGGAAGAACTTTGCCCCAACCCTAGTGCGGAGTTATGCTTTCTTTTCCTCTACATTCTTTCTGCTTTTCATCGTTGTTTTGTTCTACTGTATCCTATAGGCGCTGCTGGTAGGTCCTGCTACTGTGTCTTGCGTGTGCTATTCTGTGTTTGTGTGTGTGTACTTTGGGTTTTGTTTGCTTTTTCAACAATGTTGCCAACCTGAACAAAGCCCTGAGCAGCCTGACCTGACCTCCTTGCTGCTCCTGTAGGGAGGTGGCAAACTCCAAAAATAATGGGAGAGTGTCAAGCCTTTTTAGTTCAAATGACAATTTAATTACTTTTTCTATTTTAACTCCTAATGTATTTTTCCTTTTATTTCACAGAGGAAGATGTGGTGTGGTTAGAAAATGTATAGCTAAATCCACAGGCCAAGAATATGCAGCTAAATTTTTAAAGAAAAGACGAAGAGGTCAAGACTGCAAAGCGGAGATTCTTCATGAAATTGCTGTGCTTGAATTAATGAAATCTAATCCTCGCATAGTTAATCTTCATGAAGTCTATGAAACAGCAAATGAAATCATCTTAGTGTTGGAATAGTAAGTATGCCTTCGTCATGTGTCTCACGCTGGTACTTAAAAAACCTGTCAATATATTTGCTTTTTGCTTGAGTTGTCTGAACACCTGTAAGAGTGGCAACACTACACTGTATACATTATGCTAATATTTCATTATGATTTTTTAATTTTCTAATATTTATTAAAGTCTTGGGGCCTTTTTGATATGATTTATTCTCATGTAAAGTCAGGAGTTGGATCCGTTGCTGTGGCTTCACTCTTTATTTTTGGACATGTGTTTTGTGAAATTCATAGCTAATGAGCTGTGTCAGACTATGGAATAGAAACATGCAAGAAAATACACCAAAGCCTATATTAGTTATTTACTCAAAACTTTAAATATCCACTAATAAAAATTTTTTTATAGATTGCTGTTTAAAATTTAAAAAATCAACCTTTTTTCTCATCACTGCATAACTCATTTCCATAGATGCTTTCACTCATTTCAAACTGGAATTTTTTTGTGTCTTTAGATACCAAAATACCATCTCAGTCAGGAGTCTGTTTAATTTGAGCAGGTCATTCCATTCAGCACCAACTTTTGTTTGATGTTCTGGTGAAATGAACCTAATATAAAGCCTGATCACAAATTCTGGGGTGTGATATTTAGTTCTTTTTCTAAAAGAATCTCTTTTATCAAGCTGAGCAGAGAGAATGTTCTTGAATCCCATCAAAGGAAGATAGCGCCTTGAAGCGTCTCAAATCATACCAAAAAAGGACTGTCTGAAACCAAGTACTGATTTCAGAGAAGCTGAGCGTGTTCACGCTCTGTGCTTCACTGACTGCGTGAAATATCTTGGTGACTGAAAACGGCAGTTCACTTGTGGATTCTGAGCTTCTATGGTGTTCTTTCTTGTTGTAAAACTACTTAACTTCTGTAGCTGTTTCCTCCAAAACTCATGTATCTTTTCAGGTGCCCTTGTGGCTACTCACAAGCTCTGAAAACAAGTCTTCTAGTATGGGAATTAGTTTGAGTTGTTCATCATATTGGCTGTATGTTTAAATGTTTGAAATGTAAGAAACAAAAATGCAGTTGGTGAAATGAACTCAGCAAGGCTTTTTCTAAATAGGATTTAAGTTTTGCATACAAAATATTTGAAGCAATGATGATCTGCACGTGTTGTGATAAATTCCTTTTAATGTGGCTAAACTGTCCTCCAAAAGAGAAGGAAAAAAGGGAAGGAAAAAAAGAACTTTTTTTTCCCCTTAGAACTAAATGATCCCCAATGCCTTAGTGAGGACTAAAACAACAATGTAGAAGACAGTCCAGATAACAAGTATTGAACTTCATATTAAGAACCAGTTAAGAAGAACATTAAGAAAAAGCTGTACTTATGTTTTTTTTTTTGTCACCTCTACTTCAGCTCTGCTAATTCTGCCTTGCTTATTATAGAGTTCTGTAATGAAGCAACTTCTTTGTACTACGCTGCTGTTAGTCCTAATGATCTGCTTTGTAGTAGTGTTTGGAAGTAAATGTTCTTAGTGCTGCTGGGATAAGTGGAGGGCTGGTCACACTTCTAAATTGTCTTTCTGTAGCAGAATATACAGATATATATATATATATATATTTCCCATTATTGTCAGAACTCTCAAGTTGTACTTTCAAAGAATTGCAAGAATTGAGTCTCTTGCTCATAAAATAGTTAAGTGTTTCCCATTTCATTGTATTTTTCCTGCTACGTGTAGTCCTTGCCATTGTTGTATCGTGTTAATGGTGTTCTTTGGAAGATGCAAGAATCAGTTTGTGTAAATAAGGCCATATCTGTAGAGGGAATAAAATTTCTTCTAAAGACTTGAATATTAGTTCAAAGGCTCCATAACAGAGGTTGTTACTCCTCTGTTCTGAGGATTGAAGGTAAATGGAGGAATTCAGCTGCTGGGAGAAATCTGGCAGCTGTTCTAATTTATCGTGGTACCGAGCAACTGAACAAATTTTCAAATCCATCCTAGTTCATTGAGGAACAAAGAGAAGCCCTGTAGAATCAGATCAGTGGCCTACTCCCCTGCCATTTCCAGCAATGGCTGTAGCACACGCTCTCTAGGAGGAGCTGAGGCACAAGTGAGCATGTGTGCTTCTTGCAGTCTGTTTTCCTTGTACAGTCCCAGCAACCGCAAGTGTTGTATTGAGGATACATCACTGCCTGTTCCTTTCAGTATGTGTTTATGGACATAGAGTCTGTGAACCTGTTTTATCCTTTTTTTTTTTTTTTTTTTTAAAAAACACAATGATACTGTCAGCTTCTGTGGTAATAGAATCATAGGGGTTGGAAGGGAGCTCTCCATATCACTGAGTCCATCCCCCTGCTAAAGCAAGTTTTCTGCAGTAGGTTATGCAGGACGGCATTAGGCAGGTCTTGAATATCTCCAGAGAAGGTGACTCCACAACCTCCCTGGGCTGCCTGTTTTGTTACCTGTTGTGTGAGGAAATACTACTTTTTTTGTCTATTCAGTCAGCTCGTTTCATCAGGTGCCTCCTCGTTGTCATACTGTGGGATTTGATAAACAGTTCCTATTTATCTGTACACTGACCCTGATTGTTTTGTCAGCACCATTCATAGGCTTTTCCATAACCCTCTACCCAAACTTGAGGAGTCAGTGTTTCTTCAGATTCTCCTTGTAAAACAACTGTCTGCCCTTTTGTTTGCCCTGCTCTGTATCTTCAGTAATCTTGTTATATACTGCTTGAAGATACAGAGACCAGAACTGCGTGGTAAGGTTTTATACGGAGCATCATGTTGCTGCTTTGCATTGTTTTAAGCAGCCTTCCTGATGGTACCGAATGTATGCTGACTTTTTGGCTTGCTGCTGTGTATTGGTCCAGTAATTTCAAAGAACTGTCAGTTGAGATTTCCTGAGCTATACCTCTAAATTCAAGGTTTGGTGTTATGTGGGATTGCATTAGGTTATTTTTCTGAAGATACCTTATTTGCATATGCTACCGCTCGCTCATCTGGTGCTCTTTTACTTGGTTTCTCACTTGAACTTATTTAATGACTTCCTTGAACTGGGGAGCCAAAAACAGGAGGCTGCGTTCTACAGTGCTGAGCAGAGTTATTTACCTCAACCTCCTTGCTGTTATTGCAGCCCAAGGTGCTCTTAGCCTTCTTTGCTGCATTCAACTCGCTGTCTGCGAGTGCCCCAAACAGTGAAGCTGTTCAGCTCTTCACGTGTCTGGTTCACCCTTTCAGATAATAAAAATGTTGTAACTTGGGTACAGGAATACTGCGGGAGAGTGCTGAAAGCTTTCCTAATCTTGAAGTCTTCCTTTCACCTCAGTTTTGTCACAAATGCAGTTAGGTAAGGCATTACTGACACCTCACATAGCTTCAGCAGGTTACTAACGGTTAGTCCAGGTTGTCCATTATCCTTCCCTTTTTATAGACTATTACATTACTAAAGGTGGAACTCATACTTACCAATCTGTTTCTGACATAGCTCTTTCATCTTGAGATGGGAGCTTCAGGCAGTTAGAGCAGGCTGAGTAATGATTTCAAACGCAGCTGACACTGTGGCAACATGTAGAGTGTAACTAAGAAACCGCATGCAAGATGATTACACAAGGTTATTTCCATGCTTCCTTTATGCTTTGCTAAAGGTAGGGTTCTGTAAGTAAACAACAGCCTTTTTTGAGGAAGACATACTGAGATGCTTTTTTTTTTTTCTTAAATAAGTAAATAAATTAAAAAATCTAGTCAATGTCATCTCTGTTGGAAGTGGTAGATGTCAAACTGACTAAGAGCTAAGTCCCTGTATTTCAGAGTATTCTGTGTCTACAAGAGTTGAAGACTTTGTTCACTGACTGACCAGGCAACTGTATTTCATCATGGTCAATGTGCTAGATCTTATTTCTTGTACCTCCCAGACAGAAAGGACTGATATCTAGTCTTCCATCTGAATGGTAAGGTCTGTGGTAGCGAGTATGCAGTTTCCTCTTGCTCCAGAGATGTTTCCCTCCAACTCAGTTTGTTCACTGCGTTATAGTTGGTGCATGTAGTGGAAGTTTTAGTCCCCAAATCAGAGAATAGGAACGTTGTTTCATTTTCTTGCTTCAAATCATTTATGGAATTAATTGAAGAAATTTCAGGTGTAACTTGTGAAGGTGTTTTCTATTAGTAACTGACGATAGATCTGATCATCCTCAAGCATCTTCAGGTCTGCTTTCAAAGTAGCAAGTTTGAGTTTTTGAAAGACTTAGGAGCACTTCAGCCACAAAATTCTATTTCACCATCTGAACTGCTGTAGTTAGATATGAAGGAAGAAAAAGCATCATCAGATATTTTTTCCTTTTTTTTTTTTTTTTTTTGAGTTTACATGACATGTGTTGGGATGAGTGCGTTCAAAAAGAGGGGGGGAAAAAAGCCTTATTTTCTCAGCTTCTGGGATGAATATTTAGTAAATAGCTACTGATAAAAAATATACATTAAATTATATAGATACTATATGTAAAATTTTTCTCACTTAAGCTTGAGCTTTCAAGTTTAATGCATCGGTATTCCTGAATTTATTTCAGTGCTGCTGGAGGAGAAATCTTTAACTTGTGTGTCCCAGATCTGGATGACAGAATTGGTGAAAGTGATATTATAAGGCTTATAAGGCAAATACTTGAAGGACTTTGTTGCTTGCATGAAAAAAATATTGTTCATCTGGATTTAAAGGTGAGGCTGCATCAGACTTTTTCTTAATACTTTGTCTTCAACTTAATATTTTGATATCAAAATAATTGGTTAAATACGTAGCAAAGATGAGAAAACGCAGTGTACTAGAGATAAAATAACTGCTTAAAAATAAAATTCAGTAATGTAAATAAAAATTAACAATGTAAACTGAAATGTTATTTTTTTGAAGTTGGTATTCTGTGAGCTGAGAATTTTTTTTTCTGTTCTAGCCTCAAAATATTTTGCTGAGCAGCATCAATCCTCTTGGTGATGTGAAAATTGTAGATTTTGGCATGTCTCGGAAGATTGAGAATAGTAGTGAACTGCGGCAAATCATGGGAACGACAGAATATCTCGGTATAGAAGAGTTGCATCATGATTTCTGATGCAAGAAATAACAGTTGATGAAATATGCTGATTGACTTTTCATTCATTACTGGAGAACAAAGCAGCACAAAGCAGCGTGATGTTCTGAGCAGTTCTTTCTTTAGAGAAGTTAACTTATTTGCATGCAAAAAACCCCAAACTATATCAATAAGCACACCTTATTTCATGCCATAGTGTTCTGCTGTAGACTACAACTGAATAGTTGTACAGGTTCAATTAACAAGATCTTTTGACAGTTCTTGTGATTAGAGTTTTAATACAACAGCACACACACAATCATGCGAATTAGAAGTGCTGTTTAGTATGATTTAAGATCAAAACGCTCTTGGGGAAGTGAAAAACTGCCTCTAACACTTAGCCTGCTAAGGGGCAGGTTTCCTTTTAAAAACAAAAAAATAGAATTGCCTACAGCTGTTTTTTAATAGCAGATGAATCTGTGGTGAGTAGCATGGTATCTAACCTATGCTGAAAGCTGCTGGCCATTAAACTGGCATGGTCACCTGGCTTTGCAGTGTTAACATACTGAAGACTTTATGCATTCCCTGTGAAATGCTGTGTACTTGAAATTCTCTTAAGAAAGTCTTGCAGGTGCGTGCATCTGATGTGGGAATATCTTGGGACTTGGATAGAGTAGGTCTTAAGCCATATAATACCATTTCAGTCTGAACCACTTAAATTTCAGTATTTAATCAAAGTGGAATAATGTTTTTCATCCTCTGAAAAAGAAAAAAACCTGATTACTCAAACATCACGCTTGCTTACTCTCTTAATAATGGTTAGCAAAAGTTGACAGAAAAGTTGATAGGAATGTAGTGTATGATGCAAGGTTATTTGAACAATATGCCTATTAAAATGTCATCTTTTTTTTTTCCCCTTATCTCTTTCTATAGCTCCAGAAATCTTAAACTATGACCCTATTACCACAGCCACGGATATGTGGTAGGTTGTGTGTGTTAATTTGTTTTACTGAGATAGATGTGACCAGTTAACAATCTGCATGCCAGATCCAGACTCTGATGCAGCTTTATCTGGTTTCCAAGAATACTGTTCTGTGGATGGGATGAACAGTAGAGGGGGAGCTGAGAGAAGGAGTGCTCAGATACAAACGAGTTCACACAAATTTCTGTCTATGGCTCTGTTGCACACCTGCTGTGGAGTGAAGTGGCTTCTGAACACACAGTGTTCTTCTGTTCTAAGGAAATAGTGGCAATTATCTGATAGCATACTTGAGGTATTAGTTACCTGAAACATGTTATCCCAGACTATTAACTGCTCTGGGACAGTCCTCCCTCATCATTTTTGTATCATTAAATAATCTTATTATGGGAACGTTAAGAAGTAAGTTAACATAACACTTATCTTTAGACCAACATAAATTTATATACAATGTCATAAAAATGAGACAAAAAACCTAATTTTCCTAAGTATAGATTTGTGGCCTATTAATGAACTATGTAAGTGTAAGGGCTAGCTTTCTGAGATACTTCCTTAAAAGCATAACGTGTTAATATGGTCTTAATGAATATTTAAATAATGCAAATTCAGTTATAATTATAACGATATAATTACTTCTTTCAAATTCTCAACTTATAATAGTAATTAAATCTGTTCATGACTTTTTTTTCACTACTTAATTTGCCTGCTCTTGTGGGAAGACAAACTGCTGGCCCTCTGCTGAGAATCTTGAACGTGGCAGCTGCATACTTCCACACTGTAATGAGTACTATCAGATCACAAAACAATTTTTTCATGCTTCAAAGATACATCTAAGGTTTAGAATAAATGAGATTGTATGGTACTCGCATTCATGTTCTTAGGGAAAAACATCTCAGCAAGAGGATACTGTAACACAAGTCAGATCCCAATTGCTTGTGTAGAAAGGTGGACTGCATCTCAGACTTTAATACTTCCAGAATTTTTGTGAAATAATGGCTGTTTTTTATTTACGTGCAAATTAGAACTTTTTTTGGAGTTCTTTCTTTCAGAACTGCCACATCTCCAAGAACGGACTGTGTAAAAGTTACATATTTCCTTTTTGTAACAGTCTCAATGGCAGGAAAAGAAAGGCTTATTGAAAGTAAGCAACAAAAAAATGATCACTTCATGGGGATATAGATTAATTTCCTTGTCTGTGTACATGCATCCATGCTTGTGTACATGCATCCATGCTTGTGTACATGCATCCATGCTTGTGTACATGCATCCATGCTTGTGTACATGCATCCATGCTTGTGTACATGCATCTATGCTCTCATAGAATTTGTTTTAGTTCTTTGAGTGTGGCATACATCAAGATGTTTGATCTACAGTAAACAAGTATGGGAAGATACATTGCTTTTACATTGTGTTCTTGCTTCAGGAACATAGGTGTAATATCATACATGCTGCTGACCCAAGAATCTCCATTTGTGGGAGCTGATAATCAAGAAACTTTCCTTAATATATCTCAAGTGAATGTGGATTATTCAGAAGAAACGTTTTCATCAGTTTCACAGCCTGCCAAAGACTTCATTCAAAAACTTCTCATAAAAAATCCTGAGTAAGTAATATGCTCTTCAGGCAATAATCTTTTATGTCTGCGAGCACATGGAAGATATGAATGTTAACCTGGGTGATTAACATTATTGGTGTGATCAGTTCATATTTCACAATGCTCTGGTCTTATCGGCTGGATATATAAGTGTAGGTTTCTGCTTTTCTGTAATGTAGGTAAAGGATCCTTAGTTCACTGTCTGACTGTTATTGTAGTCAGGCTCAGTCTTTTAGTTTGCTCACTTTCAAATTTTGACTTTATATATTTCATTCAGTGGACTGACTATTCACAAATGTTATGAAACGTATTCTGGAAAGCTCAGGCTTTTGTCTACAACCTAACATTTTATTACACAGTTTAGAAAGACAAAATGTAATCCTTCTGATGTGCGCTTGGATGTTTACTGACATCTTTAATGAAGCTTTTAACTTCAATATATTTTATATCAAAACCTGGTGGTCTTATGACTGTATGTGTCTTCTTCAGGAATACATATATACATGTATACGTATAGTGTTTTACCATGTTCAGTTGTTTAAAAAAAAAAAAAAGGTTCTCAATCAAAAGCACAAACTTCTTGCTTCTAATGCATGTTTCCATAACTTAGCATTCTTTGGGAGTTTGGATACCGATCAAGGCCTTTCAAAGTAGCTGAACTCTGAGAAAATGGTCTTTGAGAGGGAAAATGATAGGCATTAACTGTTTCTGTGGTTGCGATATGGTGTTAAATGGGGACTTGTTTTTATCTGTTGCACTAGCAAATGCACACAAAAAAGTAAAAGGTATGTATGCTGGAGAATAATGTTTAATCAAGTCACTAGTTGTGTTCCTCTAAGTTTTGTGAAGTATTATTTTTTATATTGCTATGTATTGCAATATTTTCTATCTTCAGAAAGCCTGCAAGCAAGCAGGAGTTGAACAGTCTGGTTGAGAAAATGGTTCCTTGATATTAAAGGGTGATGATAGTAGATGATATCCATGAACTTTCTATCTTAAGTAAGGGTTCCGTGTAAACATATGTAGACAGAATTGTGGATGAACAATCCTTTCTATTTAGCTGTCTCATGTAGAGGGTTTGTCAATAGCTGGAACAACAACTCACAGAAACCCTATTATGAAGGAAGCAATTATGAAGAGCCTGCTTTGGTAAATGTTAATGTGGGCCTGCAGAATGTTTGGCTTTCTACCACAGTTAGTACTCTCCTTTCTCTCTTCTGGGCATCTCAGTCTTCATTATACGCTCAGTAATTCTTTTCCAGTTCTGATTCTTGGTGCATATTTCCTCTTGAATATTAAGAGGGAAAAATCTGTCCTCAGATTGTCACTCCGTAATAAGACTTCTCTGAGTTTAAAAAAAAAAAAGAAATTCCGATATTGTAGAACTTAACAATGGAAAACATGATGTAGGCTGAGGTAGCAATATACTGGATTACCCAAAGGAATCACTTCTTAAATCTGAGGTCTGTTGGGAAGTAAATACATTTTGGAAGAATTTGTACCAGTCTATGATGAATTGCATCAGTAAAACATTGCAAAATGTCTGATAGAATTGATGACAACATGTCCTTTGGATTTCTTGAAAACCTCATGCCTGAATATTCATTAGCCTATTTATAACAGTCTGTATGAAACGTGGAACTTCAAAGGCATAAACACAAGCATATATACAAAAATAATGCTGAAAACATTCCAAGGGACTGAATGCTGGCTGTTCCTTATTCTGATAAAAAGCTTATCAGTTTGGACATCCAGCAGGGGAAATTATCAACTGAAATCTAGATGCATGTTGCCAACACTTAATCCTGAACCGTAGTAGGTTTTAATGCACTTTTTAGCAGCAGCAGTGGGGGTGGGAAAAACAGCACAATGAATTCTGTAGTGTCAATTCTCATGTATGCTGAGAAGTTCTAAGATATATTTTAATTATAGTTTTGGTATTTCTGACATTAACATAAGCAACTAACAGTTTCTTTCTTTCTCTTTCAAAGGGAAAGACCCACAGCAGAAGCCTGTCTCTCTCATTTCTGGTTGCGGCAAGGGGATTTCATACTCTTGTGCAGCCCTGAAGAATCTTGCTGCCCATCTCTGATGCCAGGACATGCAACAAAATGCTCAGAAGAGTGGAACGTGAAATCCAGTTGTAATGGTACTTGCAGTGACAAGGAAGACAAAGAAAACATTCCAGAGGACAGTAGTACAGTCTCCAAACGCTTCCGGTTTGATGACTCATTGCAGTATCCCCAAGACTTCATGACAGACTTTGTATGTTAATGCGCAACATAGACTTTTACAGAAATGGATTTAGTGTAATCTATTCCAGCGGTGAATGCAAGATTGGCTTGCCGATTTGTGCAGTGTTGCTATACTGAAAATGCACTTTGATTCTTTATTCTGGTGTTTCCTTTTCTATCCATTGCTGGCAATGGATTTAACTCCTGAGAAATTGGAGTTGTAGCACCAGTAAAACGAATTATTTTTTTAAGAAGGTATAATTATTTTTGCACTTTTTAAGTTTTAATCCAAAAATGATGCCAAATTAAGCCTGAACGTGAGTTTAAATAAACTCATTTTCCTGAGTTTTTGCCTAACTTTGAGCCTTGCTGAACAGTGGTTGAATAGCATGTACATTTTTATGACTAGCCTGTAGGAGCTGATCTAAGCAGGGAAACTGAATCTAACTGTCTTAGTGGGCTTCTCTGTGACCATTCTCATAGATTTAAAAGACAGCTAAAAGCAGCGTTCTGGGAATATGACTGATTTGCTGGGGCCATCTGGAAAACTGCTTTTTCTCTGGTATCATTAGTAGTTAAGGAAATGTTTCTGTCTTACAGATCTGGTCCACCTAGCGACTGCAATGCATATTCAGTGTGGCATTTTTCCTGTGTTTCCTGTGGATGTGTGTAATGCTTGAACAGAAAACGGGTAGATTGTCAGTCCTTGTGTTAGTGGTCCTTTGCTAGGATAAGTTTCCCATTCTGTTGTGATTATTTGATACATGTTAGTTTGCTTTCATAAAATATCTGAAGTAGTACTGTCTACATGTGTTGATCTATTCCTTATCTTAAAACCAAAAAATAAACCCGAAGCAATGAAATGCCCTTTTTAAGTTCAAATTAATAACTGAATAAACTGAAAATAACTTTTTTTTTGCCAGTAAAGCTGCAGTTAAAAGCTTTTCATTATGCCTTTTTAATGTAGAAGTGCAGTGGATTTTTCTGTCAAGTGCTGTTATTCACATAATTTAGCTTCATGCCTGCCTTGAGAAATGGACTGCAGTGTGTTACTATTTAAAGGCAAACTACCCAATAGTTACTTTAAGCCTTTTTATTTGCTTTGGTTAGTGGGTTTGTTATGTGTTCAAGTTATATCCCTTTCAATTTCTGTTTCTAGGCTCTGCGAAATAACACATAAGTCAAACTTCAGCTTAGAGCAAATACCAATCATGTCTCAACAGCCTGAAACTAACAGTTTACCACTGAAAAACTGACAAGATAAGATCCTAATCATAACACTGAGGCTAAAACTCTGTTTGTGTAGAGGATCTATTAAAATTTTAATAAATATTTTGAAAGTAAATGGCAAAAGTAGTTCTAAGCTCTGAGGATTAGAAAATCCCAGATTTATTCTTTCTTAATTTGGTTTATTTTATATACTAAAATATCACAATATCTTTTTCAAGTGCGGCTGCAGATCTAACAATAGTTAAGCAGATGGAGGTTTTGGAACATTGTGTGACTGAGAAGTGAATGGTAATAATTGGTAAACGGTTGTATTTTAGCTTTCTTCACAAAAGGAAGGAACAACTTTGTTATTTTTACAAATAGATTTTAGTGCAAGCTTTCGCTATAAAGCATAGGGGAGATTCAGGACTTTTGTCTTTCATTTTGGGTGATGTTCTGTGGAAAGTCAACTGCGGTGTCTTCGGCTTGTTTGGCAGAAGTAAAAAAATTTCCAAGACTTGAGATAAATGAAATGAAATAATAGCATGGATGAAGCTCAGATGCCTAAGTATGAACAAACTGCACTGATTTTCCTCTGTGTTCTTATGCAGTTTTTATGGTGGTAATGATAATATATATACATTTACAATTATTAAATGACTTCGCTGGAGGTAGTTGTTGGATTGCGTCCAGGCACCCTATACCTTTTACTTTTCAAAGTCCTTGGCCTTTCCCAGTTAGAGAATTATTTCTTTTTCCTCACTAGCATGGAGTCTAAATTTGAACTGGGCAAATTAAAAATACAAACTATTTTACTATGCAGTTAACATTCACTCAAGATAAAGAGGAAAACGTCAAAATTGTAATGGTCAAAGGTAAAAAAATGTTTTCTAAAATTGTTACACTCTTAAATTCTCCAAAATTATCACTGACCTGAAATTGTAACTGGGGAGCTTGTGGAAGTCTTTCTACTAGTTTTCTATTTTTAGTGTTTGAAAAATAAAGCTGAAGGTATATGCTATAGCACTTTATGAAGAAGTTATCGTTCCTTAAGTTCTTAAATCAAGTTATCTGATGTTTACATTTCTTACTACTTTTAGAGTTAACTTATCTTTAAGTTAATGAAAATTTGTCTTATTCAAGGAACTTAAGTTTTGAAGTTTGTACTTCATGTAATTTCAAAATATACGTTGAATCAAATTTTGTTTGGATCAGTGCATTGAGTTTATTTTAAAAATATTACTATGCACACACAGCTTTGGTTGAAGGTAAATACATGCATTGTAGACAATTTTTAGCCCATCTTGCTTCCTGCCATATTACTGGAGAGATAATCCAGTGAGTGATGCGTAACATTTTAAGATGACTGAAGACATATTTCTATGCAGTTCATGACTGTTTTATATTAAAAAAAAATGGTAATAAACTTCTCCTTTTTACAAAATTGTGTTTTCGTTTTTTTACAGCCTTGCAGAACTGTGTTTGAAAGGGACCTCAGGAGGTCATCTGGTCCAGCCTTCTCAAGCAGGGCCACCTAGAGCTGGTTTCCCAGACCATGTCTGCTTGGTTTTCTATCTCCAGAAAGGGAGGGAATGATCACCTCTCTTGACCTGCTGGCAAGACTTCAGCTAATGCAGCTCAGGATACCATTACCTTCTTTGCAGCAAGGGAACCTCTCCTTTTTTCGTGCAAAGGTGTTTTCCAAGCTGGGTGGGCCCTGATGTTGAGGATACTGGTTCCTCGGGCTGTCTGTCCCTGGATACAGGGCTTTGCACTTGTTAAATTTCACGAGGTTTCTATCAGCCTATTTCTCCAGGCTCTTGAGGTCCCCGTGGATAGCAATGCAACCCCATCTGTCACTCCTCCCAGTTTTGTGTCATCTGCCAACTTGCTGAGGGTGCATCCTACCCCATCATCCAGATAATTAATGAAGATGGTAATTGATATATTCTAATGGCTTTTGCAGAATGACCATGTAAACTTAAATAGAATGTTTATTACACAAATATTAGCCTCCTAGGGCACTAACTGGACATCTGTTTAATTTTCAAGTAGAAGGCTAAACTGGAAATATAAGCCTTTAGGAAACTTGTTAAATTCAAAAGAAGTGGCAACTTGTTGTGACATGGATACTCTATTTCCTACAAAGGCACATTTCACTGAAATGAAAGCACCCTCGTTGTTAGAAAAGCACAAATGGGCTTTCGTTTTGGTGAAAGAAATAGTGTATTCATTAGTTCAGTGTTGCTTACAGCATTAAGTTTAGAAATAATTTGAATATTTGTTTCCTGTACTGAAAGTTCTTCTAAAGAATGCTGCTCCATCTACTTATTTTTAAGACATCAAAAAAACCTGTTTAATACTACTAGTGACGTGAGACAGCTTGAGATTTCTGCCTTTTCAAAAGGCTTTCTAGTCTAAGAAAGGAGGTGTTAGAAAAATGTATAGTCTAGATTATAGCTGTTCATCTTCCTAACATGACAGCTGTGATTGTACTCTTGCCAAATAAGGTAAGTTACGCTTGGAAAAAATACATTGTAAAGTCAGGGCAAGATAAAAGCATGCAATTTTTTAAGGAATCGGAATCATCCTGTGCCTTACGAACCTGGCAGCTGATTTGAAAAATACTGATGTTGAAAAAATACAAGATAAATCAGTGAATTGAGAGTTTACCTATCAATGGTAAATAACAAAGCTGAACTGCCAGGCCACCTTGCAGTGATGAAAGTATAATGAAAATCCTTAATCAAAAGCAGGTACACAAGTTATGGCATAAAAATTCTTAGCTGGTTAGTCTAATGCATAAAGTGGTCAATGAATCAATCATTTGCTATGACAGTGCTTTTATTGTAATCGCAATACAACGGGAAGATAAAGGATGATTTCTGACCCAGTAACATCTGCGACACAACAGTTGCCCTCCAGTGATGGATGCAATTTACAGCCAGTCAGTAAGTCAGCATGCCTACAGTGACCACAAAGTACTCATGTTTACTTAAGTATTATGATAGTCTTGAGAGTAAATCAGGACTTTAAAATGAAAAAAGGCACTGACAGGTGCCTCTGCAGAAGGGAAAATTAAACCTTCCTGAAATTACTTTAAAATTCTGAGATTTCAGTTTAAAACTAAGCATTGAGCCTGCCATAGTGTTCCACATATAGCTCCCCAGTAACAGGCCTGGCTCAGAGGGCGCTGACAGGTGTTTTCCAGCAGGCTGAGCCCACTGCAGCGTTACCTTTCTGGAGTTACTAGCATGAAGGCACTCTAAGACCCATTTAAAAATCACACAAATTACTTCATGTTCCAACAGCTGCCTCACATCCAACTGAAATCCAAACCTGATCACAGCAAAATGTTAGAGATGATACCAATTGTAGTGGAAAATGCTAAGTCACAGCCTGAAATAGTGATGGAGCACCTGGTGGGAAGACAGGGCCAACCCAGGGGAGCTCAGGTGCAAACAATGCATCTGAGTGACAGGAAGGGATGGAGCCAGGATCCACCCCTTTCCAGACCTCGTTTAAGGGTTGGCAGTGGAGGCAAGGGGATCTCAGTAGAGATCCCTGCCTACTTGAGACCTTCCAAATGTAAGCAGTTTTCCTTCCTGTGATTCTGCATCCATGGCTGCTGCATTTGGGCTTGTTCCCATTTGCTGCAGCCTGGGATTGTGCCACCCTACTATTGTTGCTGTACTTTCCATAACATTACAGCATTGCACCAATTATAGTATTTTACTTGCGTTGGTCAGCGCATCAGCTTAATAATGCAGGGATCAGCTATTCACCACCAGTGAAACTGAAAGAGATTGTTTATTGCTTGTGTACTTGCATAGGGCAGGAGCAGGTTGTTTAAACAGATCTGTTGTGCAAAGGATGGGCTGATTTCAAATTGCAAGACAGGTAAGAGTTCAGAGATTAGTTTATTGAGAATACTTTTAAAAGCACAGCTGAGTTCTATTATGTTTAGTTGGAGTACATGTCGCACAGCTCTGCCTGGACACAAGCAGCTGCATTCCCTCATCTGCTAAGTTAAAAATGAGGAAGGAATGCCTGCTTAAACTGCAGCAAGTAGTACAGTGCAGAGCAATTTAAGCCCCCCTTATTTTCTTGAAGCTGCTACACCAAAAAGGGCATCACCTACATCTTACTAGAAGATATTCTCAATAAATAAAGTTGAAATCTCAGTGAATAAAGTTTAAATTCAGTTTTCTGTAGCTGAAGATACGTTGCAGCAGCTTCAGCCCTCACAGCTGTGCTCCCGCCCCGCTGCTCAGCCAGTAAATTGCACTTCCCCAGCGGCACCTGTTGCGGGCAGCCTCCACGCCACGGCGCTGCCCTCGGAGCGGGATCTGGCTGCATCTTCACGCCGCCGTCTGGGTTACCTGGCCTCGCCCTAACAAAAATGCAACAAACAAAGCACGGGTAAAACGCGCTCTTCAATACAGACCATTTGCTCCAAGCGCGGGGCACGGCGCGCGCGCCCGCGGGCGGAGAGGCGGGGCCGCGCGCTTTCCCCGTGCCGCTCGCGCGCGGCCGTTGAGCTTTGCTGCGCGCGGGGCGCCCAACCCTCACGCTCGTGCACGGCGCTGCGGGGCAACGGCGTCTCCTCAGCGCGGCCGCGCTCCCTCCGAGCGGACATGGGCACCGAGCAGGTACGGGGCTGAGCGGCTGCGGCGCCGTTTTGACACAGTTTGCCGGCTCCTGGGGGCTGCGGGCTGGCCGGGGGTGCCGCTCCGGTGCGGCTGCGGGGGAAGAGGGGTGCGGCGTCCGTGCCGTGAGCTCTTCCAGTCGGAGTTTGTTCGAAGCAACGTTAAGTCCTTGTAACTGCGCCGGTTTCCTCCGGTGGATTCGAGGTTCACCAGTATTTCTTATATTGGGTGTTTTTCTTCTGAGGTGCGTATGACAGGGCGTGTGTTGATGCTTGTCCGGTCCGCGGGGCTCTGAGTGGCTCTCGTTGCTCTGCAGAGTCGCGTTAGAGATGTTGGAATCTCGGGGTTACAGATGGCCGCGTGGAATGTTTCGCTTTTTTTAACAAAATAAAAAAATCCGTGTAACGTTGCATGTGATTAACTTTTCTACTCCTATTACTTGTAGAAAAAAACACTCGGGTTTCTGTTAGTCACTCCTAGCGGGGAATCGGGCCTGCGGTAGGAACCTGCTTTAGCAGGGGATTACGCCCGGTCAGGCGTGTCTGGGGCAGCCCGGCCGCGGCAGCGCAGCCATCGGGCTTAGCAACGGCACAGCGGCGGGGCGCTGCTAACGCTGCCTGCGCTGGGAGCAGGGCATGGGGAGGGCGCGCGCCGTGCCGGCTTCGCTTACAGCTAGTAACTGCACGCGGTTGGATTCGTTGGCTAAACAGCAAAAAAAATATGTATCTGCGCTTTTCATTCTGATAAAAGAGTTTAAGAACAGGTTTAAAGATCGCAAAAAAAAAATTTTTTTTTGTTTATAATTGCAACACCATTTTCGGTCAACATAAATACATTATCTGGGAATTTTCAAATGGAGCATATAGAGTTACAATCAGACATTCAACTCAAAAGTCATCCAGTGCCTCACCACTCTCTGCAAAAAAAAAAACAACAAAACAAAAAACACAAAAAAAAACCAAAAAAAAACCAAAAAAAAAACCAAATAACAACAACAACAAAAAACCTTTTGCTACATTGGCATGACCCAGGTGCAGTTTGTTGAATGTCGTGAGGTTCACCTGGGTCCACTGCTGGAGCCTATCTAGGTCTCTCTGGATATTACCACATCTCTCAGGTGTGTTGACCACACCACACAGCTTGGTGCCCTCTACAAACATGCAGAGGGTGCGCTCCCTGCCACTGTCAATGTAATTGATGAAGATATTAAGGAGTATTGGTGTTAGTGCAGTTCTAAATATCAGTCTCATTACTGGAGAATGAAGAGCGTGTCTATATTCAAAGCTCAGAACCAGCTGAAGTGACTCTGACTCTGGTCCAGCAGTAAGAAAGCTGCTGACAAACCAGGGTCTAGTAGATGTGGGATAGTTAGGAGGCTGGAGGATGGAATGTAGGCAGGAAACTGCTTGTTCCATGGAGAACAGAGTCATAGGATCATTAAGGTTGAAAAAGACCTCTGAGATCATCTAGTCCAAACACTGACCTATCTCCACCATGCCCGCTAACTGTGTTCCTCAGTGCCACATCTACCTTTTTCTTGAACACACCTCCAGGGACAGTGCCTCCGCCACCTACTTGGGCAGCTTGTTCCAGTGCCTCACCGCTCTGTCTGAGAAGTTTTTTCCTAATATCCTGTCATGTTTAGGGGCACTGTAGAGCTGGAGTGAGTTTGCTCCTCTTTCACAAGATGGGCTGTGTATTTGCACAGCAAGCTGGTTTATGAACGGATTAAAAACAGCTGGTATGCATGCCTGTACATACTTTATCACTCTGTCAAATTCCTGAATTTTGACAGATATTTTCTTTGGAACCTGGTTTGACTTTTTGACTTGCAAGTGAATCACTACGGTTTATCCTTCACTGCAAAATTCCTGTAATTGTGTAAGTGTCCAAAACTTGAGAGAGTCCTATAGCACAGCAGCTGCACTGCAAGCCGACTTGTGGAAGGGTAGCTCAGGTACGCTCACACAAGCTTCTGCTGCTTTTCTCTGCTCTACAACCCTTGCATAAGAAACAAAGCACAGTGAGGACAGTTGTGGCATAGATTCAGCGTTACTGCAAGTGCAGCTGCATGAGGAGAGGCAGTGTGGGTGATGCTGGGCACTGGTGCCATGCTGAAGCAGAAGACAAATGGAAGAGCAGCCAAAGGTGCTCATGTTAGCCAGTATTAAATTATTGTACAGCTAGCCTGCCATATTTGCGCACAGTGAGGTGCTGTACTGAAACACGCTCGCCAGGATTCTGGGCATGGTCAGTGGGTGCTTTTGGACAGCCAGCATTTCTGTTAGATGCTGAGGGGTCAGCCTCGTGGAAGGGCAGAGAGTACTGGGCACTCTTTAATGGAAGTTTGTGGGTTAGGATAAAGGACCAATATGTGTTAACTGACAAATCTAAATTAAAAAACTAACTGTACATTTGTATTATCTCTTGGTATCTTTTAATACTTTAATGTTTACACTGGCAAAAATGTACCTCAAATGCTTCCCAGCATAAAATTGATTTTTCCAGGCTGTGATTTGTAAAAGGCATCTGGGAAAGTTAAATTTTACGTGGAAACAGGCTAGAAAGAGTTGGAGAAGTGACATGAAATTGTACGTACAAAAATTATTGTGCAAGTGCTGCTCTGAGAGTTATGCTTCCTATTTTATTCTGTTGGCCCATGATGTCAGAGGCGAATCTTGGTGGTATGGCAGCAGAGTTTGCACCTTCCTACCAGTGACCCGTTACGTGTTGTTGCTGCATGGCAGATGGCAGCAGAGGGGGAGTCTGACAAAATGGTGTCAAAGATAGAATTGAATTCATCCATGTGGAAAAAATGGCACCCACAGACATTGATTGATGCTTGCTGAACATTTATGGAGACCAAACAGTGGATGGGAGCACAGTGAGGAGTGGGTGGGTGGTGCGTTTCAGCAGTGGCGACAATGACAGCGGTCACCTCTGCTGGTGCTGGTTTTTGTGAACAGAGCATGCAGGCTCTTGTTCATCGCTCGTGAAAATGCAGAGCTAACGGTAGTGACTGTGTTGATAAACAGTGTTTTGCAGCTGAGAATTTGTTCTAACAGATAGTGTTACCATACTCTTTGTGTCTGTTGTAGTTTCCATGGAAATAAATAGGAGGCATTACTTGCTGAGCAATCTACGGATTGGAGATGAAAATGGATTTATAGCTTGTTTACAAGCCTAAGTATTCCCAGAAATCTAATATTAATAGTAATTAAAATATTTGTGATTTTTCCCAAGGCCGGTCCAAGTGTCAAAGGGAAGTTTGCAAAAAGGACAGTGAACTTACCACAGTTACCTCAGGTAGTTTTGTTGGATTTTTTTAAGTTTTCATTTTCAAGTATGTGCATGGCAGAGTTATATAAAGAATTCAGAACATACTGAAGTGTAATATGTGTATGTTCTCTGCATTATATACTTGTATTAGTCATATTTAAGTCTTTGGAAATATATCTCAATATTTTCAAAACATTGAAAGTAGAGATTTGAACAAATTTGTAGGCATTTGAAGTAGAAAACTAGAGGGTACACAAATATTTGCATGTAAGTTTAGTATGCTCATCTCTACTGGGCTGAACATTTTGAAGTTGAGGGCAGCATGTAGGTAATAGTTTACTGTATGATTTTTATGCTGCCTTGTTCCTAATATATATTAGGTTATGTTTTTATTTATTTATTTAGATTTAAAATATCTTGAAGCGCTAGTAGCACTTACAATAAGTGTAAAACTAAAACATAAAATATTTATTCCAGGCAAGGTCTCATCCACCATGGCAACAGACTTGTCCTTCATTCCATCTGAGTAAAGAACAGAAAGACGATGAGCCAGATGAGTTTACTGTAAAAAATGAGTATCCATCTGGTAAGGTTAACAGTAGTTGGCGCTACTAAAGAAAGTCTTTCAGAAACATAAGCAAATGTGTAATGCCTTTTGAACTTTTTTTAAAACTTAATTTCAAAATGTGCTTTCTGTGAGGTGAATATTTGAAGGCAAGATGTAAGAGACTCAAGATACAGGATTCTAGAGATAACGAAGCTGAGCCGTCAACTTCTAAACTGCAGAGCAGCAGTCATCTGAAAAAAAGCCAGGAACGTTTCAGAAGTGCTCTTGTTAACATTTTATTGTGAGTTTACTTATCTTTCAAAAACGTACCTTCTCCTGTTGATGTACCCATTTTTTTAGTCTTTTCAAAAATTTTGAAGGTTACAAATCAAAAGAAAATATTTATGTGACTATGAATTATATCACTGACTTTAAAATCTGAACCTTAGCAGGTTGTTTACAAACTTGGTTGCATGCTTCGGTGTTCTTTTTGAATCAAAATATTTTGTGTTCATTGTAAAGTTTTGCCAATCACATTTGTTTTGTGTTGCTTATTCATACCTGATGTGTCGGATGGCTATATAGTGTTTATGCCACTAAAATGTATCTATAGAATGTGATGTTTGGTTGTGATTTTTTCTTTTTCTTTTTTTTTTTTTTTATGTCAGGCAGGAGGACCTCACTGAAGAACCCCTTAGTGAAAACCAGCCTCCAAGAGTGGATTCCTCTACACCAATAGAGAGAGATATTGCGGTAGGGAAAGGCTATTTTCAAGAATATGAAATTTAAAACAGTGCCAGTTATTTATTGTAAATATAGACAGGATGATTGATAAAATGACAGAATTATGAAAACAAAAAAGCACTTGGCACTAATTACATTTATTTTTACAAAATAAGCCCATGCTTCACTGAAACCTGCACTAGTAATTACTATCGTTGGATTTGACCAATGCATTCTTCTGTCCTGCAGAAATACTACTATTACATTCGCCATGGAATTGATACGGCAAATGTAGCCCCACTGGATGAAGCCTGGCTGGATCGTGTCTTAGTTCTAATTCCACAGCATCTGAAAGCATTTGATGAAAGTATACGTTCACTGACTGATGAAATGAAAGAAGACTATTTTCTGAGTGTAAAGAAGGCTATAGGTAGATTTTTAATATTTACTCTTGTTTTATATCCTAAGTTGATAATACGCAGAAGTGTTTGTTCTTGAGCGCTGGTCACTGCTGAGAGCTACCATACGTGAGAGAGCTACCATAAAGTGCTCTCCTAGATGGTAAAGGTGCTCTTTAATGAAAAGAATATGATGTTTTTCTTACCTTTGTAATAGTGAAAGCTAATATTACTCAGTATTTTTCATCTTCCAACAGTTTAACAAGGTATTATTTTCTAAACCCCTATTTAATTGTATGACTTTCTACTAAATCTCTTTTCATGTATTTCCAAGTAAAACCATTCATCTCAATGAGTTGTCCATTTGGACATTTTGTTTATCTTTATTTCCTTGCTAAGTTTATTTTTTATTTTTGTTTTGGCTTTTTTCTTTTTTTTTTAACACCTTTCTCAGTCGACTTTGTTTTAAGAGACACCAGAGAAAAAGATGAAGACAAGAGGAAGGATTCTCTTCTACCTCATCGTGCAGAGTAAGAAAATATATTTATTCAAAAACACTGACTAGAGAGCGGTGATGTAGAATAACATGCATAAAGAATAATCTGAAGTAGTGCTGCTCAGTGATAGCTTGAGCGCTGTGCAAAACAGTAGAAGTAAATATGTTTTAGTTATTAATTATCTCAATTCAAGTAATGTTTATACAACTTCTTTGAGAAAAAAAAAAAAACTTGGAAAAAATGTGTCTACCATGAATAATTGTTTGGAATTAGTTTTGTTTTGCAGCGTTTAACTGGTAAGAAGTCCCACATTTAATCCCGCAGCATTTGAAAATAGGATACGGAAGGGCAAATCATTGCTTTTTGAGGTACATGCTTGAGGTGGTTTGAGGTATATGCTTTCAAATACCAAATGGCAGGCATTAAAGTATACAGAAAGGTGGTTGTAATGGATGTTGCCAAGTCAATTTACATCTTGGAAAGAGAAGTAATGTATAATTAAATAGTTACTGTATCCCCTGATAAGAGGCCATCTTACAGTTTCTGACTGTAGATCTTCCACGCCTGCTAGGAACTGTCATTTTGTAGGACATCTCAGTAGTTTTTATGTAAGCTTATGTCACATCCTTGCTTACTAGACCCAAAGTTCAGCGTTCTCCTACTAGAATAATAATTGGCAAAATGATTTGTTTTCATTAAGAGTACTTGAAACATGGAATTTTCTTCTAGAGAAATATGTCAGGTAGATGTGGAAACTCAGCAAAGTTTTTTAACTTCCTAAAGCCATTTTTTAAAAATCTCCTATAGGATACAGATTAATTGAGAAGTGGATAAAACTTTTATATCAGAATTACCAGTTCCTTGTTGGTGCAGTTTACATAGTTTCACGTGCAGATTTAGGAAATACCTCTGATCAGATTTGTTGTCCAAGCTTGATGTTCAATATGACAAAGCAGTATTTTAGGCTCTAATTATGAGTTCATTGCCACCATACTTTCAGGACATTATCATTTAGAAGGTTATTTCATGATGTGAATATGCAGAAACCACTTAAAGAGGAAATGAAAGGTGTTCATGCAGATCCATAGTGCTCTGATGTGGAGTCTGCATAGTCACATCTCTATATAACCTTTTCCTTTGCTTGGAAACTCATTATCAATCTTGAGATTTGATGAAAAGTATAAGGATCTGAGACAGGTGAAAGTATTGTACTCTATTTTGTGATATCACTGCAAGAACATTCAGAGAGATATGAAACAGTTGCAAGCAATTGAGGACATAAGGTATGTTTTTGTCTATGCAAAACTAAATAGTTCTGTCATTGATTACTGAATGGAATTGTGCAGCTAATTCTGTGAAAAACAGTAGTTACAAATGTGCAATGTAATACAAGTTAAAACAAAAATAGTAAAGGTTGCAATATCTATTTCTTTAATTGTAGTACTCAGTATTTTAATAGTAAAATTCACTTGTCTGCAAAAAATGGGGAATGACCATGTTTAAGTTTTTAAAGCAAAAAAACCCCCTATACATATGTAAAAAAACCTCACCGAAATAGCTTTATGTTCTTAAAAGTTTGAAAGCAGACGAAGTAGATTCATGAATATAGAGCCTTTTTATAAATGTTTACCAATTGAATATGATATGTAGACCTAGACACAGTGTACTACAGAAAAATTTGTATTCATTAGTTGATTATATATATATATGTATGATGATTTAATTATATTCTAATTATAGGGAACCGTGAATAAGCTACAGATCTCTTAAAAGTCCTAAGACCAATATTTCTCTCTTTCTCTCTCTTTTTTTAATATACATTGACCAGTATTTGTTGACAGTATTTTTATTATCTGAATAGAAAGCCAGATTTATCGTCTGAGCTACTTAAGCTATCTAAGATTTTTGAGATGGAAAACAATTATCTTAACGCAAATGTATAAATATTTTGGTTCTTAGAACAACTATGTTCATCCTACTCTGTTTCTTGTATTTTTTTTTATGTGTGTTTGTGTTTTGTTTTGCTTTTTAGAATAGAAGTAGTCCCAAAACCTTGGAGAAAGTCTTTCATATCAGCATACAGTTACATAAAAGAAAACTTGCATGCAATAAATCCTTCAATGCTAGCTGTTCTGAACCTATGGGAGACTTCATTTAAGTAAGTGTTATCTATATCTCTTAGGTTTTCAGATGCTCAATGATTTCAGAATCCGTGTAAGGAAATAGTAGATGGTGATATCTTAAGATTTCCAGATTGGCTTACTGAATCTGGGACAGGTACAATATCTACATCTGAATGCAGATCATGAATATTATGGCTTTGTTCAAAAGCCATTTTCCCAAACATATTGTATTTGTCTGTGTGACCTCTGACTTTATGCTTTAAAGAGTTTCTGCCAACTTTCCCTTTGTACAGGTCAAGATTTCTTATCTGTATTTCTCCAGAAATCACAGGGAATTATTTTTAAAAAAATGTGTCTAGGCATTAATAAGCAAGAAATTGCAAATGGAAGTTAGACTGTTAGCTTTGTACTTGGATGAAATGCCATCTGGACCTGGCAATTTGTGATTGTCTGTCATTCTCTTTCTATAGCTCTTCCACTGAAACTACAGTTTGAGCCGCCATGTCCCCTGTACAGAAAGGCTCCAGAATGGAGTTGCTGTAATCTTATGTTCTCTAAGGCTTTCTTTTTTTCTTTTTCCCTTTTTTTCTCTTTGTTATCTTACAGTCTGGCAAGTTTCCTGCTTCTGACATGTCTGAAAAAGGCTTCCATTTTTGAAATAGTCATTTTAGTTTTTTGTAATGTAGAAGCTTTTTCCTTTTAGTCAGGAATATTCAAAACAGTCTGTCTCCCAAGAAGAGTAAGGTTGCTGTTTTTCCATCCTCAAATCTGATTAACAAAGGAAAAAGGCACTAGCTGAGTCATTATTTTCTGCTTCCTGTGGCAGATCAAACTGCTTGCTTATTTCTTGACTGGTGATGAAAAAGACAATGAACTGACCTCTTAAGTGCTGTAATGAATTGCCAGAGTGGGTTTCTTGGTTTTGTTGTATCTGCTAAGGAACAGAAAAAATTAAACTCTTTCTTTAAGAAATAAAAGTACCGGCAATTACTTCCAAGCTTGGTTTAGATAACTATTTTATATATTTCTACATTATTTCATAATATTTGTAAAAATCCATCAAGTCTTAGAAAAGATCACTGTTTAAAACATTTAGAAGTTTTAACGTTTGATCCCATGTGCAGTATGGGATCAAATATATACATGGACTCTAACTCTGAAAATACTTCTTAATATACTCAAATGTAGTAATTGTTATCTCTATTTAAGATTATGTGTACGGATAGTACTGCAGTGCTTACATTTGGTGTTTCTGAAAAAAATAGAAGCTGATTTCTGAAAATAAAATATAAATGTTTGAAATAACATTTAAAATAACATTTGAAATATGAAAAAATGTTTTATGGAAATAATAAGGCACTGTGAATATACTTCTAAAATACTCATATTATATTCTGTTTCAGAAATTTTCGCCTTCTAGATACGGAAATATTTCACAATAAACAGGAGGCTGAGGAACTTGCATCTTTCCAGATCAAAGTCATCCAGGAAATTGGAAAATCCAAAGCTGTTCTATCTAGGAAGTATGGTCCAGTGTATCCATATATTTTATGTTACAGGGAAATCTTTTTCTTTGGGTGTTTTTGAAATTCTGGACTTTGCGGAGAGAGAAGGAATGACCAATTTTAATAATACATATTCAGTGAAGAGATACAGTGTTTTGAAATGCTTTGAGGCCAATGAATGAAATATTTTTGTAAATGTTGAGCTTACTATGATTTGTATCGTTTTCTTGCTCTGAATTTTGGTGTGTTGTGCTTTGGTTTTTATCTCCTACAGGATACAGATTCATTGAAAAGTAGATGATTAGTGGGACATTATCAGTATTTTAGTGTATTTTGAGAAAAGCTTTTATTTTGAGGACTCCCTTGTCATCTACTTGCTCTTCTTCAAAGAATTGTTGGAGCTATTTCAGATTAGTCTGCTTTTTAAAGCTTCCCTGTTCTGTTTTTTCTCTTTCCCAGTTTTCCGGCCACTGAAAACAGCTAAAATACTGAATTCTGAAGAGATAAGTTGAAAAAGTACAATGTTGCTACTGTCAGTAATTTATGACGTTTAAAAAAAGTAAATTGTGATGGAATTTTTATGTAGTAAGACTTGCTCCATCTCTACATCAAAGAAAGAAAGTGCCTCCTATGGATAGGAGTAATTGAGATTGTCCTTGTATTAGGTTAATAACATTACCTGTGTAGAACTTCTGTTAATGAGCTTGGCATTTCAGTTTGTATACTCTCACTTTTTAACCATTTCTGAAACCGGAGTCATCTAAAGGATTTTAGATAAATTGTTTTATTAATGACATCCATTGACATTAGAGTATAAAAGGGTTTTTGAAAAACAAAGTGTTTGAATACCATAGTATTTGTATATCCATCCAGAAATATTTCTAAAAGGAGGGCAATTTTCTTGTCATTATGCTCAATATACTGCAGTAGAAGCAATGTAATTACTAGGTCATTTTTAGATACTTGTAGCCAAGCTGTATTGTTTGTATGCATCCAATTTTTATCCAATAATTACAGAGTTGCAGGGGTTGGAAGGGAGCTCTAGAGATCATCGAGTCCAACCCCCAATGGTTGCTTCCCACAATTATTTACTACTGCTTTTTTACTATTTTAGATTTTAACTAAGAAGAACAACTGTTGAAATTACTATATTACCAAATATTTAGGGTTGTGGTTTTTCTTGTCTGTTTGTTTGTCTGTTTTTTCATAGTATGGAAAGTTTTTATTTCAGCATTTGTCTGTAACTGTGTTAGTTACTGCCTTAACTATTTTCATTTCTTCCTGACACTGAAAATATCTTTGTGTTCTTAACTGAAGGCTACACACTTCTGTGCTTTCATCTTTCCTATTTCTCTCCGGTGCCAGAGCCAATTTGGTGTTGGCTAAGGATGGGTGGGCAGAATTCCCTATGGAAAACTTTCACATCTAAAATCTACAGAGATTTACAAAGGTTTCAGAGATGCGTAAGGAACTGTGCAGCCTCTGGGACTTAAGTGTGTTGCCTATGAAGGCTTTCTGTTTCTGCTGACCTGAGAAATAGGAGACTAATGCAAGACAGTGGATTTGTCTGTCATGATATCTTTTATTTTAAATATGGTTCCATAGTAGTAGATAACATTTTCAGATACACGATTCCTTTGAATTTAAAGCTACTACTATATGAGCTTATTACGTTATGGTTTCCCAAGTATACTGCAGCATCCTTTGAATGCTTGCAATATGTTAATGAACAGCAATTAACTTAAAAACACAGGTTCATTCGTGCTAATCACTTGAAGAATTTGGAAATATTGTGTTCTCTTTAGGTGGCTTCTAGAAGTGCAGAATATCTTTTACCAAGGTAACAAAAGAAAGCAAGTACCCAGCAATACCAGCACTGCTAAATTGGAGTCTTTCTTCAGATGTGCTGCCACCTTAATGACTCGTCAACTGCAACAATTACTTTTACAATCAATTCAGGACTTCACAGATTTAATTGTTCAACCAGCAGTAAGTACTCTTTCATACTCGTACTAGCAGCATTGCCTATCCTTGTACCTACAATTTGTTTCCCGTTTGTTTTGCTTCTGGGGAAAAAAAAAAATATATGAATTCTGGTGTCAGTTGCTTTCTTGAGGAAAAAAGATGTGTTATTTTAGATCTGCAGTGTTTATTAAATAGAGTTTAAAAGCTGCAACAACTTATTTCAGAAAGGAAATACTGACATTTTAAATCTGGTAACCTATAGGAACATTATGTAGTTAGTTAGGCTTAAAGTAGAAATTATTTAGTATAAATGCCATGTACATCTTGCAGTGTTCTAGTGCTACCTCCGTATAATCTCCATCTGTGTTGAAGGCTTTTCTTCCCTACTGTCGGTAGGTGTCTATTACGTGTTTTGTGTAAAAAAAAAAAAAAAAAAAAAAAAAAAAAAAAAAAAAGAGAGAGAGAGAATTTATCTTTTGAACCTTTGAATCTTTTTCTAGCTTCAGATAATATTGATGAAAAAAATACATGCAGAATCTAAGTAAGCGATCATACTGCGGAAATAGAGTATATGATTTTCTTTCCTATTCCTTCCCCACGCTGTTTTGTGTACTTTTGAATTAAGTGAGATTTGATGTCCATGATTCTGTTTTCTATTATCAGTAATATGTGTGTATTCTCTAATGTTATGCTTCCTAATGGTTATCCTAAGCTACTTAATGATTAAATGCTTCCTTATGTCTCCTAATTAAAATTTACTATAGTTAAAAGATATCAGAGATACAGAAAAGTTAAGCAATACCTAATTCAGATTAAATGTACCATATAAAATCAAATTACACCACCAGGGACAAAAGCATATAAAACTTTTCATGTTGGGATACATAGGAATCTGTACTGCAAAAGAGACTATTTACTGCAAATATAGCTCACAGTGTTTCTCAGATAAGTTTTTTCAGATCAGATTCTTGTTTAGCAAATAAAATTAGAAATAATACTTTTTTCAAGATAAGTAGAACCACAGTGACTGGTGCAGATGATGGATGCATGTACTGCTGTACCTGTATTTGTATATTCATACACTGCTGGGGGCTACTGCTGTAAAACTACTCTGCATCAGTCTGTGCAAGCAACTTATAAAAGTTATTGGCTGGTGTTTAGAGGATACTTCTTATGTCCACTAAGAACAATACTGTATTTCATCTTAGAATTCATGTGAAACAGGTATTTATTATCAGAGACATACTTTGTGTTTGCAGTAGTACTTTTAATAGGATTAGTAATTATAATGTGCAGTTAAAGTCCTGAGTAATTCCTGATGATCCTTTGACATTTTCTGCATTATTTTGGTTAAATAATACTTTAATCTTTTTTTTTCTTTTATTTTTTTTCCTGCTAGAATTCTGTTCGAGCCTATGAACACCCAGGTTTCATCCTGAGGGCAACCCTTGTGAATGACTGTATTAAATTTGAACCTGATTTTAATGACTATGAGGATGTATTTCTGAATATTTATGCTGTTATGATTAATGCTGTCAGTGATATACCAAGAGTGGAGACCAAATTATTTTCTAAGTTGGTAAGAAATTACAATACTCATGGTTTTAGTTCCTGAGTATTTTAATGAATAGTCCTCGTGTCAGAACTCGCAGTAATACAGTAATACACTTCGGGGATATTTTGAACTTTTTGAAGTCATCTTTTTTTACTAAAAGACCCAGTTACTGTTCACTAAGCAAATAAAAAGCCATCAGCTATTTTCATCTGTGTTTTTTCCTACAGTAGCTACTACAAATGTATTATATACTACAAACAAAATTGATGCATTCAAATTTTAAAACATTTCTGCAGAATTCCGAGAAAAGGCCTTCTATTTTGACACTGGAAAAGTTATTGTCATTTTCAATCTAGAATCTTTTGAATAGACTGTCCTTTAAAAAATGGAAACCATAATTTTAAAGCAGTTTCTGTCTTGCCAGAAACTTGAATAGCTGTACTGCTATTTATAAAAATACTAATCAATAACCCTTAAGAAGACAAATGAGAAGCATCTCAAGCATGTCTAAATGCACAAGAACAAGGTTTTATAGCGTCTGGAGTGTTACAGGACAGCGCTTTCCACATTTCTAATGTTACAGAATCAGTGGTTGATAGCAAAATTGAAATTGTGCTGGCGACTCAGGAAAAAAGTCAGTGTAGACTAGAATTGTTGATGAGTTTGTTTAGAGTGGAGTTTTGTTTAGAATTCTGAGTTCCTGAATGAAGAGCTCTGATTCTTCACTTGCTGGAGATAACCTTCCATAACTTAAGATTGAAAAAAAATTGATAGTTCTAGGTGAATACTTGTGAAATTAAAAAAAAAGTTTGGAATCAAACTTTAATTAGGAGAAAATTGAAGTAGCATTTAATTTTTTTCCATCCTGTTAATCTTCTGTAGTATAACCAATCTACAGAAATCAGCATAAATTGGAAATATGGTGTCCTTCTGATTGTTGTTTATTTATTCATTTATCCTATTTTTCTATTTTTTTTCCAAAGCCAAAATGCGAGTCCTCATCAGCTGTCTTGAAACCTGTAATCCTTGATGAGATCTTGGATGAACATAAGAAGATGATCAGAGAAGAAATTATCAAAGAAAGTGCTGCACCTGTGAAACATGTCAAGCTTTATGAGAAGTACAGCTTCCTGATAAACAAACAGGCTGAACAAGATACTGATCAGTTCCTACTGGAGGAGCATACTTTTGAAGAAATGAAAGGGGAAATTATAAAGTATCAGAAACTCAGTGAAGAATTAAAATACACTTCTGGAAAGGTAAATTATAATAATAGTCCTAATTTTAATGTTGATTTTTCCTCTGAGAACAGTTAGTCAAAATTGATAATAATTAATTGTGAGATAAGTGAAATAAAATTAATTTTTGAGAAAAAAAACCCTTTTTTCAAAAGTTAGCATTTCTGTGTTATATTTGCCCTGCTTCAGTGAGACGTAGTGCTTTTTACTGCATTGATCCTTCCAGAAGTAATGCCTCCTATTTATTTCCATGGAAACAACAGATACAAAGAGCACAATAACAATATTTGATAGAGCAAATTCTGAAATACAAATAGAGCAAATACAAAACACTGTTTTTTAACATAGTCACCGCCATTAACAGTGCTTTTAAACCTGCAGTGAACAAGAGCCTACATGCTGCACTTGTAAAAAATGACCCACTGTTGCTGTTGCCACTGCTAAAACGCACCACCCAGCACCTCACTGTGCCAACATCCACCGTTAGGTCTCCATAAATGTTCAGTAAGCATTCGTGAATGTCAGTAGGTGCCATTTTTTTCCGTGTAGAGGATTTAAGTGACACACCTTTGCTTCATATGCACATCCATGTCAGATGCCATTTTGTCAGACTGCCCCTCTGCTGCCGTCTGTCATGTGGCAACAGCATGTAATGAGATATTGACGGGAAGGTTCACACTCTGCTACCATACCACCAACATCCACCTCTGACACCATGGGCCAGTTTAATAAAACAGGAGGCATTACTTTTGGAGCATCCTGGTAGATATTCACTGGGGGCCTTGTGAAGGCTTTCACAGTATGCTCCTTCCAGATGTGAAAGCACAAAAGGTAGTGTGGATCTGATTACCCCCATATTCCTTCCAGTCATCTAAGTATGTGAGATGATCCTTAATGTCATTCTTTTTGTCTCTATAGGGATGTTCTGTGGTAATAATTCTTTATTATCACATTCTGAAAAGTAACTTGAAATTTTAAGTGATTTTCTGTAAATTGCTTCTCGCATTCAGTGAAAACTTCTGGAGAAACTAGTACTTACTAGTTGTAAGGGCTCCTGCGTATGGAAGTCAAGCTCACTTGCACGCTAATCAAAGAAATCACTGGATTCTGAGACTCACTGGGAGGCAAAGCCCCCTTGTTTTAATTCTAAGGAATATTACACGTTCATGTGTTTCTAAGAGAAAAACAAGATTACTGTATTTTAGATGCATCTCAAACTCTGTAATGTCACCAGACAACATTCACACCACTGCCTCCTTACAGAGAATAGATGCCCTTCCTGTATGAGGCAGTAGATTGTCAAGACCAAACATGATAGAAGTAAGATTTAGTTACAATTTGACATGCACAAAGAAAAGTTATTCATAAGTATGCACTTTTTCTTTTCTTCACTGGAAAGATTTAAGAGCCCTTTTTGGCTTGAGTGAAATCCTAGATTAGAGCCTTGATGTTATTCTGAAGATAGTGAATGATTATAGGTGAAAGCTGTTCAACATTTGGATAACTTAAATTTGTATTGCAGTATCTCCGTCTAGGAATGTTTGAACTGCATTGTGATGAATTAATAAACGCTTTGGCAAAGCGAGCAGATAATAATTGTGAAAAAATTATTGCAAAAATGTTCAAGGATCATCAGGATATAAGTTTGAGGTAACTCAACACATTTCAAAATACATTTTTGTTTTAGTTTTGCTTCCAGTGTTGAACTCCATAAAACTTAAAGCATATGTTAATTTAATTTTTGCTGTTTCAGATGTATGTGCTTTGTTTAAGGATGGCTAAAACAAAACGCACCTGTCAAATCGTTTGTTTTTCAGACTAAGTGATGAATTTGAGAGAATATCAGAAAAGGCCCTTACTACTCCATCTAATACACAAGAACTAATGGAAATTAAGGTACTCTCTTATCTTTAACGAGCCCAAGCAAAAATAGCTATGAATGCTATTATTCTGTCCTTGAGTAGTAGTATATGCAAGCTGTGTGCTTAATGGGTGTGATTCTGGCCCTCTTGAAGTCACTGGTGATGTATCTGTTACAAAATTAAAAAGGACATGTCATCTTTAGCTTTGAGGCCAAATGTCATAGCCTGGCTCTTTCACAAACATCGAAACTCTTCCTCACCAAAGCATCATACTTGTAACTGGACTGCCCATTTGGAACAGTCCTTTGTCTCTGCAGTCATCTGCACTGTGATATTGTTGGAAAGTGAGTGCCTGTTGATAGGGACCAAAACTTTGTAAGGCAGTGATCTCCCAAGTGGGGTGTGTGCAGACTAGGGGCTGCACTAGATGATCCATTGGGGTGCATGAAGGAAATATTAAAACTTACATTTATTTTTTTTTTATCTAAACAATTGAGGAAGAAATTTAGCTTTACCAGTATCTAACATATAGATTTACACTGATGCCCTCAACTGGTCCATATGTCAGAAGGTCTCGTGCTGTGTATGTATGTGTTCTGAGGGAATATTGGATGTTCCACAGTGTGAAGGGTTACCGTAGCACCCTCACTCATTCATTCACTTTCAGCATATTATAATTAATGCATTGCAGTTTGCATGTTTACAATGGCACAAAAATCCACAGAAGAGTGGATTTACAGATTATATTGTCCAGTTTTAACTAACTCCCACAAAATGGACAAGTGGCTTAAAAAGATTTCCATAGAGAAACTGCATCTTGAGAATAGTGCTAATAATGTGAGCACAAGGAATGAACAAGAATATGGCAGAGCTGACACTTTTGGTACAAGTTCTCTGTCAGCCATGTCATAAGGAAAAATAATGGTGACTTAATCAGATTTGACAAGAAATTGGCAAAAAAAGCTGCTGATTTGACTGGAATTTAAAAAAAAAAAAAGATTCTGGGAACATAACAGAAATTCATGAAATTAATTCACTGCATCAATCATAGGCATCCTGTGAGGTACTTAATGCCTTATATATGTCAGTCTTTGTTACTAAGGCCAATTGTTCTCAGAGTACTCAGCCCCCTGAGTTGGAAAATGGTGATAGAGATAAGTCCCTGTAATTCAATGGGAAGCTTTAAGTGAGCTTCTCCTTGTTTTGAAATTTCTTGAGTCTTTGGAACTGGACAAGATTGATACTAATGGAGCTGGTGGAAGCCCTCACCAAGCTACTTTCGATAATTTACCAGCAGCCCTGGCTAATTTGGGGCATCCTGTTTGACTGGAGGCTAGCAAATGTGACCCCAGTCTACAAGAAGGGCAGGAATAAGAATCTAGGGAATTATACATCTGTCAGTCTGACCTAAATTGCAGGGAAGATTGTGGAGCAGATCACCTTGAGTGCTATCACATGGCATGTATGGGACAATCAAGTGATCAGAAGCAGCCAGCTTGGGTTTCTGAAGTGTAGGCCCTACCTGGCTAACTTGATCTCTTTTTTTGACAAGATGAACTGCTGAGTAGATGAGAGAAAATCTATGGATGTTGTGGACCTTGATTTTAGTAAAGCATTTGACACCATCTCCCACAGTGTTCTCCCAGAGAAACTGGCTTCTCATTTCTTGGACAGTTACATCGTTCACCAAGTGAAGAAGTGGCTGCATGGCTGGACTCAACGAGTCCTAGTGAATGTAGTTCAATCCAGTTGGTGGCTGATAATCAATGGCATCCATCAGAGATCAGTCTTGGGGCCAGCTTTCTTTATTGTTTTCATTAATGATCTGGATGAGGGGTTTGAGTACGTCCTCAGTAAGTTCAGAGGAGTTACCAAATTAAGTGGGATTGTTATATTTTTTAGATTAGGAAGGCTTAGCAGGGAAATCTGGATAGACTAGACTGATGGGCCCAGTCTAATCACATGTAACAAGGCTAAGTTGCCAGATCCTGCACTTAGGTCATAACCATTCCATGGAGAGTTATAGGCCTGAAGAAGAGTAGCTGGAGAGTTGCCTGAGGGTGCTGGTTGACAGCTGGCTGAAGGTGAGCCAGCAGTGCGCCCAGGAGGCCAAGAAGGCTAATGCCATCCTGGCCTGCATTAGAAGTAGTGTGGCAGGAGCTTAAATGTGTGTTTAGTTCTTGACAAGAAACCTTTAAAAAGCACTCACTGGCAAGTTGTATAAAGTAATTTTGCCTTTACATGCTGTGTTGAATTATCATTTAAAATTTTGTAGATTAGGGTTTACAGTTTGATAACTAAAATCCCATCTCCTCTCTTACAAATACCACTTCTGTAATCAAAACCCTACTGTTGCTTTGATGTATTCAGGCTCCAGTTCAGCAAAGCACTTGCAGACACAGTTAAAACAACGTGTCTTAGTCTCTTGCTGTTCAGTTAAGTTCTGAGGTATGTGCTTGTTGTTAAATGTGTGGAATGTGATGTGTGCTTAAAATAATTTGGGTACCTGAGTGGTTGGCTAGGCTTGAATCTGAGTGGTTTGAACTTTATCACAGTGAAGCTAAACACAGAATATAAGAGCAGTATCTTTTTCTGAATAAAAAATAATGTGTTCAGAAGTTGAAATCTGTGCTGAGAATATAGTACCTTTAAAATACATACATATAATACTACACGTGTCTGTTGGAGGTATAAATTCACAAGTTATCATACTTACATGTAATGTGCAATATTTTAACCAGCATCAAACTCCTTCCAGCAGTTCTTCCATGTAATTGCTGGAAGTTTGTATCAGTCTCCGTTTGGGATTTTCTTTTAATAGATCAACGTTCTCTAGGTCCATAGTAATAAATATATTCTGATGCATAAAAACTGCTATTAAAAGTGAGCAGAAGCGTAGATTTAATGGGTAGTTTATCTCTACCTAAAACTGTTTCCAATAATTTCACATTGTGTCATATTAAAATTTTCCTTATCTTCAATAGATATCAGTTTTTAGACATGCTGTTATGTTCCTGATCTGTCAAATTGGTGAGATTTTTACTAATGCAGCTCTTTCAGAGGCTTTCAGAAAGCATTGTTACAGATTGTCATTTAAACTGAGCTGTGTTACAGTTCTGTTACATGTAGCATTCCATGTGGTACGCACTTATCAGCACAGTTTACTGCCAACTCTTGAGATTTGAAATAAGAGTGTAATTTTTATTTTAATCGCAATGAGCAGTACAATAACTGACAATATTCTTTATATTCTTACTTCTAAGGAAGACCTAATCTGAACTGGGCCATCCAATGCTTCCTTTTCTGAAGCGTGCCCTTCTTTCTTTATATTTATTTTACTATTTTTAAGTTGGTAGCACCCTGCATTTTGCCCAAATTTACACTGCTTACAGTAAGCTGTCTGGATTGGTTTTCATTGGTCCCAAGATTTGTGCGTACTATATCAGCCATTCTTTTGAGTTTTGTTCAATAAAATATCTAGTCAGGCAATTGTCTTCACATGTTGTGCACTGTAAAAATAGATAGTACCATGCTGCTCCAAGTAAACAAGTTTTCGTATCATGTATTTCTAAATTTATTAAATTTTCCTAGTAAAAAGTTAGCTTTGAAAGATTTAAATATTTGCTGTTTGTTTTGGCATTAAATTCTATAAATTACATCTTTCCTTTTAATTTCTGTTTTTAGGCTTGTATACAAAAAGTGGAAACACAAGACATGCTTGAATTGGAGCAGAAGTTAGTGGATGCTTTAAATTATATTGCTTTCCTGATAGAGTGTGTCAGCTTTTCACCAGCAGACATTCGACTGAACAGGAATGTTTTTCAGTGGTATGCACGAATGCCAGATATCTTTGAAGAGCACAGAAAGATAATTGAGGAAAAAACAGTACAGTTTCAAGATGGTCTTAAGGTTTGTAATGACATTTTTTAAAACCTTTTGGTTACTGATTTTAAGTGACGTATATAACATGAGATTATTGGATGAAGTAACCCCTTTTATTTTCTCATATATTCAGAAAAAGCTTTCAATATATTTTTTAATAGTATTGTCAATATCAACTAATTTTTTGTCTGTTTTCCACTCATTCACATTTCACACGTCATTAATTATAAAATACAAGCCACATTTCGTATTTTGCTTTCTGAAAGCTGTTTGGTTACAGAATTTTTGTTGATGTTGATGAAGACTGTCTGTATATGAAATAGTAAAATTCAGATAGCTCTTCTAAAGACGTGTGTATGCCTTGAGAAGTTCCTTTGGAGTCAATTGCAGTATATTAAATTTATGTTACAGGCCCAAGAAAATAATAATAAAATGTATTAATTTATGTGTGATTTCACTGTTAGCATAATGGCAAATATGTCTGTTTTATAACATAATTACATCTTAATTCAGGTTTGTTGTTGTTTTATTTTTAACATGTATTTTTTTCTCTGCTGCATTCTTTTTTTTCCATTATATTTACAAGACTTTTACATTACAGTTTGCTACACTATCCAAGTACTAGGCTATGTCCACAAGAATTGCTAATTATTAGGTTGCTGATGTGTCAGGGTTACTACCTGTATAACCATCTGCTTTGGCTTTCTTGTGCTCCCTAGTCTCATCATTATTTTGTCTTAGATCATGCATATTTTGAGATAGTGAGTTTCTGTGTTTATGCAGTATGCTCAAAGAAGGAGCTTCTAAGTTTTTTTTTGTATTACAAATAAATGTGCAGCATGGACTGTGTTATCTTGGAACAGATTATTGCTTTGCATGGTCTGATGCCTGGTTTCAGACACTGACCACTACTGATACCTGCTGTGACATGTTTGGGGTCAAGTGGTATATATGAGGAAAAAATCTGTCCTTGAACTGTCTGGCTTTAAGACAAGTTAAACTTATGTCCTGTGAAAATGTTTAGCTTCATCTGTCATTTGATTAAGCTCATCCTATTATTGTAATCTGTGTTATGCTAGATATTTGAATTTAGCTTTCTATTATTAGCATACCAACTATGTCCATCACAGAAAGCTGAAATTTCTGTGTCTGACTATACACTATGGTATAGTAAAGAGAAACCAAAGCCACTTCTGTCATTTAGCCTAATAAGTCATTGCAGCTAGTAGTAGGATTCAGGGCAAATTGTGTAATGTGAGTGGAATAGATACTGAAAATCTCATATGCAAAGATGTTGCATATCTGCAAGTGGGAAGTGTCCTAATGTAGTGAATCAGAATCGTTATTCCTTTTTTTTTACAGAAAGTTAACTTTATTCTGATTTTTTTTTTTTGGTAATATGCTTCAATTAGATACGGTGTGAACAATTTGTGGAGGACCTGAAAAGCTATTTTAAGCAGGTTGAAGAACTTAGCACATTTGGAGATGTTCAAGAAGTCAACAGATATTTGAAGAAAGCTCAAGCATTAAATACAAAGTTGGATCTTGCTGCTGAAAAGGTACAGGTTATAGTCTAAACTAGTCCAATAGGATGAATTGTAAGGTTTAATATTTGTATTGTCAGAGCCAAGAGTTTAATTAGTAATGCAGTTACTGATAAGTAGCAAAATAATTTCCTATTCAACTCTGAAGCATTTTATGCAATTTATGATTTAAACAGCAAATTTACTGAGCATAATAAATTATTGCTAATATGGCCTTGAGTTAACAAACTAGTACTTTGCATGAAGAAGTGGATTAAGTTTGTGTGGGTTTGCATAGATTCTATATCTATATTCTGTAAAGTGTAATTTCTGATGCTTATTGTTACTTCCTGTCTGTTATAGCCTCTGTTCTGGTGCAAATTATAGAGGAATGTCCAGGTACTGTTTTAAACTTCTGGCTGTACTCCTCTATTGACAAGTATAAATGTTGAGTTATCAGTGTTAAGGATTGCTTTAACTGCAGTCAGTGGCAGCAGTTATATAATTGACTGGTTTAGTAACTCAGAAATTAGTTTGAAGCTTGTCAAAGACATTAGAAAACCTCTCTAATACCAGTGGTAAAGCACGTATAGCTTGGTTTATATTTCATACCTCAATTGCCTCTCAACAGATTGATCAATTTAATGCAGAAGAAGAGTCCTTTGGATGGCCGGTATCTCAGTACCCTCAGCATAGAACAATCCGGAATCTTCTTGCTCCTTATCTACGTCTCTATGAAATGACTGTTGAATTCAACAGAAAACACGAAAACTGGACGGAGGGGTCATTTAAGGAAGTGGATCCAGACAAAGTAGAGGGAGACGTAGGAAATTACTGGCATGGATTGTATAAGCTAGAAAAAACTTTCCAAAATTGTCCATGTGCTTTAGCAATAACACGACAGGTTAAATCAAAAGTAGAGGAATTCAAAGGCCACATTCCTCTAATTCAGGTGATTTGCAATCCTGGCTTGCAAGAAAGGCACTGGGAAGAAATGTCAGAAATTGCCGGTTTCCCTTTATCTCCTTCTGAAGACTCGAATCTTTTGTCTTACATTAATTTGCACCTTGAACCATTCCTAGAAAAATTTGAAACTATCAGTGAAACAGCTAGCAAAGAATATTCTCTTGAGAAAGCTTTAACAAAAATGGTTTCTGAATGGGATCAAATTGAGTTCACTCTTCTTGCCTACAGAGAAACAGGAACCCATATTTTGTCATCTGTAGATGATATTCAGTTGTTACTGGATGATCACATTGTCAAAACGCAGACTATGAGAGGCTCTCAGTTCATTAAGCATTATGAAAAGAGAATAAGGTAAGGGTTTGTTTTGTTTTGTTTTCCAATAGAAAGTCACTAAGTGATGTTACCAAAAAGAAATGATATATTCTGGTTAATCAAGAATATAGGGCCTTCAATTGTTTTTATCCTCCCTAAGCAGTGAATTAATCTTATCTTAAAGGGCTAAGGCTTTTGTCCATGCCAAAGAAAGCATTATTTACATTTAAGCATGATTTTTACTTTTAATTAAAAGTGCTAATACATTGGAGAGGCTGCAAAAAATTTTGACTTGCTGTGGTACCGAAGGTAGGCAGATACATTGTAACATTACTTTTGTTTAACCAAATACTATGTATTTGAGTTATAGAAGGAAAGACTGTGAACTAAGAAAATCTTGATTAACTTTTCTACATAAATTTTAAAGCTGCTGAATCATTAAAAATGTTAATTAAAAATGTTAGCTTTTTTTAAAGGGAGATGCAGAAAAATGTAAACAAGACAAATTCTAGGGAAGGAATGGAAGATTTTTTTTTATTCTAATGCAGAAACTTAAAGTCCAAAACTTACCTTTATGTGTTAAAAATTCTGTACTTTTATCTCTAAGCCCTTTTTTTAAATGTGATTTTGTCTCTTTCTTCAATAAATCCTTTACCTGCTTCATGAATTTCTCAAGCATAGCCATATTGTGGAAGAATAATATCTTTCATGTAAAGTTTGGCTATAATTATCTAGCTGTATAAAGTACCTCCAAACTCCCATTAGCATGCAAAAAAGCAGTTTCTGATTTCAGCACATAATGAATATGTATGTATACTTATACATATATACACATACATTCCAATAAGTACTAATTTTCTTATTACTACTGCACTACAGTATAAAGTATATAGTGCATAGTTCCTTACTAATGTAAAATGGTTGTCTTTACCTATTTAACTATAATTATGTTTAGGAAAAGAGTAAACACACTATGGTAGTTTCATCTGAGTTTTGGTGTTCTTTTTTGTGATGTTTAATTTTTTTAAGTTTCTTTTTGTAACTGATGGCATTTGTAATAGTACAAGGTATAAAAACAACTTCCATCTTGGAGATCTAGGTGATTACACAATAGTTGCTTTCTCAATAGCCTAACAAAGCATGCAGAATTCTGGATTCCTGTGAGAGAGTTTTCCAAATTCCTTGGTTTCAATTTTGCATACTTTTGGTATAACAAAATTGACTGTCTAACTTCCTCTTGGAAAGCTGCATTTTTCTCTGCCTTTGGTAAAAGGATATGTATGATATACAAACGCCAATCCATAAAAGATGAAAGAGGGAGTTCCAGAATGGAGAAAGTACATGCAAGAATAGCTGTTGGTTAGAATCTGTAGTAGGTAAATGAGTGAATTAAGAGGTATATTTTCACGTGTATCATTTTACTGAATTCTGTGCAGGCCATGTATGATTGTCCTGTTGAGAAAATTATTGTGTTGTTTTATACAATGCATATTTCAACAGCGTGCACATTTTATAATGCTTCCATCTGCACTGCACAGTGATCTGAGAATTGCAAAATGATGCACTGGTTTTGTAAAGAATTCTTTCAAATTGTCTGTCTCAACATATTAGAAATACTAATGACATTAGAGAATTGATAATATTATGTCTGTGATATTGCTGAGATAGTGAAAACTATCAAATTTTGCTGTTAATGATTTTAAATGATGCAAAAAAACTGAGGAGACTCAGAAAAATGATAGATTAAATGACTGAAGGTGGACTAACTATTGAATTATAAAATTATGTAAGTACTTTGGGCAATAATATCAATGAAGTCTTTATCAACAAATATGTTCAACATACACATTAGGAATTTGAATTCAGAAATAATAAGTGATGCTTTAAGTGCCTTAAATTGGCTACTTATTGGCCTTGGACTACTTATTGCTTGAATTCTTTTACTTAAGGCCGGATGCCTTCCTAGGACAATAGCTACACATTTGTGGCTTAATTTTAAAGTTTATGTTACTTTCATGGCTTTCTTTTGCACCTAGCACACAATTAGACGTAATAATCTGGGCTTCTGTGTATGCCAATAACCTGATTAAATACACAGTTTCTATTAATTAAATTGAACTTGTCCATGTAGACTAAGTGCTGAAGTGCATGCTCTGTTCATTCACTGCTACTGTTAGTCTTCTTGTTAGATTTAGTCTATGAAATCCTACAATCAATCTTGCAAAAAAAAAAAAAAAAAATAGTTTAAACACACACAGATGATCCTGTTCCAGAAACAAGTGTGGACTTTGTTATGCGGGAAACCAGGTAGATGAATAAGATATTCCATTGCAGTCTTAAAACGTATGCCTGCTGAATATGCAAGTTGCCAGAAAGGTCTTAACAGTGTGAGAGAAATGTTCTGGAAGCATCAATTCATGCATTTGAACTAATACTGTTCCACAGGGAATGGGAAGGAAAGCTGTTGTTATTACAGGAGATCCTGGATGAATGGCTGAAGGTTCAAGCTACTTGGCTTTATTTGGAGCCAATTTTCAGTTCTCCTGACATCATGGCTCAGATGCCTGAGGAAAGCAGACAATTCAATACTGTGTTTAAAACATGGAAAGACTTAATGAGATCAGTTTTTCAGGTAAGTGTCAATGTCTTAAGAATATGGATTGAATCTGTAGTATGTACTAGAAAATTGCTTCTGATAGCACAGTAATCTGTTTTCTGTTTCTTCTTTGCTCCATTTCTTAGATTCTTTTTTAAATGATTTTTTAGAATTGTTTCATATAAAATTATAGAAGTATTGCTTGGAAGGGATCACTGGAGTTCAACTAGTCTAACTTCTGGCTCAGAGTGGAACATTTGCCAGCGCTAGATCAAGCGAGCCACAGCTTTGTTTTGCCAAGTTTTGGAAACCTCCTAGGACAGGGATTCTTTGGAGATTACCTCCTGAGACTTTTATGCTGTGTTTTGTAATGTCTAAGATGAACATCCCAAGCAAATGTCTGTACCTGTTGCTCCTTGTTGTCCAGTTGTCACTACGGAGAAGAGGTTGGGTCTGTTGTGTTTTCGGTTGGGTGGTGGTTGTTTTATTTTTTGTTTTGTTCTTTGATTGCACTTCAAGTAGTTCCCGGCTGAAGTTAAATTTTACATTAATTTTCTCTTAACTAAGGTGAAGAAGTCCTGTAAGGTGATCCTGATGCTGTACTGCAATTGGCATGATGTCTAATGCTGAATCAATGAAATTGTATACTTTCTGTCCTTCTCTCTCTCCCTTCCTTTTTCTCCCTTGCATTTTCTCTCCTTCTGCACGTGCACTCTCCTTCCTCAGCCTTGCCCCTCATGCTCTTTCTCTCTTCCTCTTTCTCATTTAGAAGAAAGATCAGAAACTTATCAAGGTAATGTGAGATCAGTAGTATTAATTCTAGGGAAGAATCGGGTAAAAATAGTGATAATAAAAAGGCAAGAATTTCAGAATTGTGTTGAGTAATATATTTCTAAATGTTGTGTCTGCTAAATTATCTTTTTTAAGAAAATCTTCTAATTTAAATATTCAGTGCTAATCAATTGTGAATTATTTTTGAATGTGATGTATCTTATCTCTGGCTGAAAACAGAATCATTTTTTTGTTTGTGCAGGAAAGTATAAATGCCAGAAGAGTAGTTTAATGAACTGAAGCTTATTTTCTCTAAACAAGTAGGCCTTATGTTCCAGAAGATGGCACTCTATTTCCACTAACACACTTTTTCTATTTTATAGCTTAGAGGAATGTTGTTTCTCAGTCAGTATGAATGGTCTTTCTTAAATAATAATGCAAACTTGAGTCTGCTTTTTTCCATTTATATGCCACTGTATTATAAAATTCTTGTGGAATCAAAATACTTTTTTTATTTCCTTAGCTTTTCCACAGTAACTTGAATAATCATATATTATTAATTAATTTAAAATATTGAATTTAAGCAAAGCGCATTAATGAGGATTAAAGGATTTATTTTCCACTTGTCTTAAATTAAAAAAATAAAAACGAGTCCCCAAAAACTAGAATACAGAAGCATTTCTATTTCTTTTGAGGAATAAAGAAAAGAAAAATCCAAGGCTGCAATGTGTAATGTGTTAAAACTAAAGTTAGTAATGTCCTTTTAGCAGGGTATTAGAACTGTTTTCATACCCTTGATTTATAGTTTTTGTGACACAGTTTTTTTTCCTCAAGTCAATAAAAAATGAACACTGAAGTTTTGAAAGATATGGAGTAAGGGCATTCCCTTTTTCCCTCCATGCCTTAGCAGAACTGTAAATAGGAATTCTGTGTTGAGAAATAAAATGTTTGGGTTTTTTTCCTCACTTACCTTTTTCTCATATGAAGGAATAACCATGTAGGAAGAATTGTTTATGGTGCTGGCTTTGATTTTCTCAACAAGCTGCACTTATAAACATGCTGAGAAAGGGAACAATACCTTTCTCTGTTGCACTAGTTATGCATTACAAAGTCTTTTATAAAACAGATGATTAACTGCATTTTCATGCTGACAGATTAATTATCTATGTATAGATGAAAAATATAAGTACTTAATTAACTTTGTTCTGTTTTGGTATGATGCAAGAGGGAAGTTACAGAAGGTAAATGTATTTCATGTACAAAAGAGCACTGATTATGATGTTAGAGAGGCACAACATATGAAAATTAATTAGATAAGCGTACAGTTATGTTTTTGTTGTTGTTGTTTCTTTATTTGTTTTTGGTAGATTAGAAGCATGTTTGTATCATGAGCAGGGAATTGAACCAGAGCTAAATGCAAACTGCAAATCATTTCAAAATGTTATGAGTTTTTGAACTGAAGCTGAGTTTGGAATTTGTTATTGAATGTGCCAAACTGAAGCCGAGCTGCAGTCGGGTTGCTCGATCAAATCTGCATTGTTGCCCTATGAGGAATTTGTTTCTTGCCTCTCATCATCTGTCCCTGCAGCATGACCAACGGTTCTCCCCTGTGATACTGTGTAATTCTGCAAACCCTATCAGGAGTTTTTTGAATGAAACATTCTGTAATTTGTAATGGACTCTGACAAAACTTTCCCTACTGGAAATAGTTTCTACTCCCATTGCTGCAATATTCTACTGCCAGGAATTCTTACATGTCCTTGATAGACTGGTTAGCCTGAAATACTCCCTACTAATTTCTTAGCTGTTTCTCATTGTTTAGTTACTTATGTTCTTACATTTTCCCCCTTTAATCCTGGTTTTGTGTAGTATACAGTGCTCTTACAGGTACAGACTCACTGGACAATGCAGAGGGGAGCCTAAGTGGTGACTAAGATTTCTAGTTAGCTCTGTTTCCTTCTCTTCTGTGTCCTCAATCAAATTCCAGGGAAACACAGGTGGTAAAGGAAAAGCTATTGAATTGTGTTCCAGGGCTAATCACTTCCCCTTCCCTTCTCAGGATTTTGTAGAATTTTATGTATTGCAACAAGAGCAAGTTTGAATCAATTCATGGTTAGCAAGTCAGGTAATGTATCAGTTTGGGCCTGAACAGAACAGTACTAGAATAAATTCAGTCATACATGAACCCAAGCCCACACAGGAACTGAGTAGAAGCATTTGTTTGGTTTGACTTCCACTGTCATAAATCTGCAAATCTGCATTTCCTACTTTGAAATGTGTCTCTCATTTTGCTACAAAAATCCCATACTTGGTGAGTGGCTTAAAAAATTTAATGTCAGCCTATAAACTGGTCACAAGGCATATTAAATGCTAGAGTTTGATGTTGAGACAGTGGTATTTCTTTCAGGCTTTTTAGCTTGATGATCTTCAGGTCTTTTGCAAAACCCTTTTTTTTTTTTTTTGTATTTGTATTAATTGAAACAACTTTCAACTCATGCAGTAGTTTTTTTTTAAGCATTTATGTTCTTTTCACTTAAGGTGTTAATTTGAAAAGCAGTAGCTAAGAGATGTTGCTAACATTATGTCAAAATATAAGAAACTGTTTATCAAGTAGTGTATCTTAATATGTGTTATTCAGGTGCTATTGTAAAAAGAAATAAAAACATAATTTGTGATACTTCTAAGGAATCTATAACTTTTCATATTAGCAAAAATCTTTCAATATGTATTTAGCTAGTAAATAGGATCAGAGAATGTCTTTTTCAGAGCATATGACTAGTTAATGTTAGTACTGAAATCTTATAGACAGCGGCAGCGCTGACTACTTGGAATTTTGCCGTCTCAACTCAGGATCTTGTGTATATATTTAAGTATTTTATATGTAAAAGAGATTTTTTTTGCATTGTAATTTGATAGATTACCAGTTAAAGTGTGTGTAACTACTGTTGCCATAAAAGTACACTTAAAAACCCATCAAAATCTTTTCCTTGTTCATTTTACTTAATTATATAATCCTTTTATATAGGCTGGGATAGATTACTGTTGCTCCAACAAAATGACAGGAGTCACTCTAATGAATTGATTCTGTTTTGAAAATTATTTTCAGAAATAGTTAATGTTTGAACAATGCAGTTTAATACCAACTGCCTAACTATTTTTCCAGTGAAGCCAGAACCTGAAGATTATAAACTGTGCTGTGTGAGTAGACATTAATGTTTTTATTTGGTTTAATTTCTTTTTCAGGACAAACATGTGCTGACAGTAGTAACAATAGACAAGATGTTAGAAAAACTGAGGAAGTGCAATGAATTTCTGGAGATAATTCTCAAGGGACTTAATGAATACCTAGAGAAGAAGCGCCTGTTTTTCCCCAGATTCTTTTTTTTATCTAATGATGAACTCCTTGAGATTCTTTCAGAGACCAAAGATCCTGCCCGGTACAGTAGTATTTAATAGATGCATTTGTGACTCGTGCATGCAGACAGGCTTGTCATATTGTTTCTCTGAGCCTGTAACTTTCTTTTTCCCCACTGACAGCTATGGCATTACGAATGTACTTGGTTAGATTTTGTATTAGGCAAATGCAGGGTGATTTTTAATGCAAGTAATCAAATTCATCTTTGTTTTCTAAACTAGTAACCTTTTTGTACAGTTTTTCAGAAAAATCAAGAGTCCAAGTAATAATTAATGGTGAAAATAACATACTGTTTTTTTTGTCCCAGTGGAAAATTGAACGTCAGGTAGGATTCGTACACTGCAGTTTTATTTCCAGTGTGCAGACCTGATAGTGTCCAGTGCAAGGCCACGCAAGGATAAGAATTAAAATAATAAACAGACATCTCACTGCAAAGAAATACTCATACAACGCAATGAATAGGGTTGTTTTACTTAAATTTGTTAATGTTTAGTATAGTTCTGTGGGAAGGCATAAATAATGAAACTTCATGTACTCTAGGTGGAACAGCTGTTAAAGAAAGGATTCCTATTTGTCTTTTTTAGCTTATATATTACAGAAAACGTAAGGAATATTTTACATCTTTGATCGATCCTCCAAAAATTGTGCAGTAGGCATCTTGTAGGTGTAATAGAAAAGAATTATTGTTGAGGATAATGATTTTATTATTAAACTTAAAATGATCTTTTAAGTAATTTCTTCAAAAACATTTTTTTTGAAAAGTTAGATCTACTTTTCTAAGATTGGAAGGGAAATAATGTCAGAAGCTGTTTAATACTAGTTTTGCCTCCTAGAGTACAACCTCACCTGAAAAAGTGTTTTGAAGGAATTGCAAGAGTGGAGTTTACTGATTTGCTAGATATTACACACATTAAAAGTAGTGAAGGGGAGACTGTGAAACTCACACGGACAATTTCAACCTCTGAAGCTAGAGGTCAAGTTGAAAGATGGCTTGCTGAACTGGAGGCAGCTATGCTGAATTCTGTCCACAAGGTAACAAACCTTAATGCTTTTAATTTTTATTCGCTGAAGCATGACAAAAATAGTAAGGTGATTGATGTGTAGCTGTTTAAAGACTAAAAGTACTTAGTTGTGTTAGTTGTGCTGTGTGTTGGATCCAATGCAAAAACAGCTATATTTAGGACATGAGAAGATGGCTCACTGAATGCAAGGAAACAGCCTCAAGTTGTGGCAGAGGAGGTTTGGATTGGATATTAGGAAGAATTTCTTCATTGAAAGAGTGGCAATGCATTGGAGCAGGCTGCCTAGGGCAGTGATGTAGTCTGCATCCCTGGAGGCATTTAAGAAATGTGTCTATGGTGCATAGGGATGTGGTTTAGTGTTGGACTTGGTAGTTAGGTAGATGATTGGACTTGATCTTAAAGGTCCTCTTCAACTTAAATGATTCTGTGGTATTTTGTCTTGGTGCTGGAGTCTTGGGAATCTTAAGAAATAAAGTCCATGGAAACTCTTGCTTGAAGTTAAGCAAATATCAAGTAGTCTGTTGAATTAAAGTATTTAAGCATAGTGTTTTCTGGAGACAGAAAACCACCTTGATTACATGTCACCTCAACTGCAATTTGGTTTGTCCTTTATCTGTGATTGATACTTGGAAGTATTAGTTATAATGTATTTAGGCATATTGGCATTTGATATTTCTGGTCCTCATTTCCTAATGAAGTTATTTAATAATTCTTTAGGCTAATATCATTTAGCCTTGATTTCTTCAGTTAATATTCACATATACTGGAATCACTTTTTATTTTTTGCACAGCATGAACATTAAAACAATGAATTTATTTTATTCAGGTTATACCTTTTTAAAATTTAAAATAATAATAATAATAATCTGGTGTCAGTTTTCTGGATTTATAATGCTCTAGATTTCTTTAAAATGAAAAGCACTTGTCCCAAGGATTCTTTTGTCAGAGGTTATTCTCCACCGTTTGTGGTATTAAAGGACAAGATTCAACTGAAAGTATACCCTTATTTTTTAATATTCCTTTTAACATTCCTCTTAATTCTGACTACCTTAATCAAGATTCCTAACTCTTCTTTTCAGGTTATATTATTCTAGTATTCACAGCATCACATCATCGTGTCATGTATTTTGTTATCTCTGTCATTTTCTTTGTTCCTCTTCAATGTCAAGTGAGGTAATCAAATGTACACTCTTCTCATAACGCTGTTGAACAGTATGATGGTTTAAGTACACTAATAGCATATCAGGAAATAAAAGTGAATAAATTCACCTACTTGCTGCATATCAGACATGGGAAAAGTGAACTGTATAAATAAGAAATGGTTAAACACCCTTTGTCTATATTCACTCTCTACTGTAAAACTTCTATAATGATCTGAAACACATAATATTTACATAGTTGTGATGTCAGTACAGATACATTTTTTCCATAATGGGTTATTCATGCTATTCTATGTGTAGATTGTTAAAAGTAAAGAGACTTGCAAGTACACTGACTTTCTGAGGAGACATCTAAATTTACTGAAGCTTTTGCTGTGTTCTAACTCAGGTTTTGTTAATGGGAGGAAGAAAAAAATACAAAACAGTATGGACAGAAAGATTTTTCCAAGTTTTGATTTCATTGTGATTATCCATTGTGTAATAACCGGATTAATCATTCTGTTATTAGAAAATGTACTTGAAGTTAGATATAAGTTTAAATAATATGAACTGCAAAGTTAAAAGCTCTGAATTTTTAGCAGAATAACTGAATTTTAAGAAGAACTTGCAGTTTGAGTTGTTAGTTCTAACTAAACTGTACTTGTGCTTGTTTTCTAGTTCCATTATAGATGGAGGTAGGAAATTTTATGTTTCCAGTGGCCTGAATCATATTAGAATGTGTTGTGAAATTAGTTCTCAGAATTTTTTTTCTGATCAGTTGGTTCTGTCATTATGTTTTCATTTTTTTTAGTCTTGGAGAGGTTTTTCTTGCAAGATGTCAGTGTCATAAAGTTGAGGCTGATTTATTTTTGATTCTTGCTATTGCAACCTATCTTAAATTAATTCTGAAGCTAACCATTACTTATTTTCATATGTAGCTACAACGTCCTTCTTTCCTATCTAGGTCATTGAGGATGCAATTGAAGCTTATCCCAAAACTCCACGTGTTGACTGGGTACGAGAGTGGCCTGGACAAACAGTCCTTTGTGTATCCCAAACTTTCTGGACGATGCAGGTAGAGATGTCTATTAGAAATGGCCAAAAGGTATGAATATTCACTGTATATGTAAATTTTGTCAAGTGGATGTAATGCAGTGGTAAATCCAGCCTTTGATGATAATCTTTTTGAATGAATAGCTGCTCAGTGTAATAATTAATCTTTTTAATATCTGCTTTAAAGGTGCACTTGAGCTGTGATTCTTGAAGACTTCAAAGTTAATATTTCCTATTGAACGTAGGCATGCTTCAGCACAATATAGGAGTACATTCTGTGTAGCTTAACATGTATATTACATGTTTCTCTGAAAACAGGTCATTGGTGTTTTCAGGTGCTGCTAACTAGCATAGATTCAGTTTGTCTCTGGCTCAGAACTTCAGCTTAGCTTCCTAAATGTTTACTGCTTTTTATAAAGATGGGCTAGGACTAACAGAAGATAAGTACCATCCTCACTCTTGTCAAATAATGAATACAAGACTAGTACAGAACATATTATCTGTTAGCTTGGTTGTGGGAAGAAAGGTACCTAAGGCATTGAATTAAGATTGAATTAATTCAGGATATGTGTTTTGCAAAAACTTTCTTCTGTTTTATCAGTAAGGATTAATGCTCTTACCTGTTACATTGGGAAATGTTCCAGAATTGTTACTGGATATGCATTACCAGATGAGGCAACTAGATTTTCATTGTCTGATGTTAGGACAGAAAGGGGCATCAGGATTTACATAAAATTGCATCTTTTTGACATTTCATTATACTTTCTCTTACCAATTTTTGCAGTGAGATGGTATCAACTGGAGAAACTTCTGCAATATTTGTGTTCTGGTGTTTTCACTGTTCATATATAGCTGAACTATACCACAAACACAAACTTTAAACTTTATATATGGAGGAGTATTTCAAGGCCATATAAAATTTGTTGCTTATTCACAAGTGGAAGCAATAGCTTCTGATAATAGCGGGTCTTTCAAGCTTCTGAGTGGACGGAACTAAAGGAAGAAGAGGACAGTATTTCTAATACAAGGAATAAGTATTGCAACAGACTGGAAGATTTGAAAAAGATTTAAAACATTTTTGTTTCTGTAGTAGTAAAGGAGATCTTCAGTTCTCTGGGGAAAGAAAGAAGGCTTCCTCATACTGCACCATTTATCCTCTCTTGGTGAAAATCTTTCAGGAAGGAGAAACAAATTCTAAACTTACAGATTTTAGATTCTAAGATAATGAAAGCCAGCATCATCTTAATGAGGTTTTTAGTGAATAAAAAGAGGAAGTTAAACAATGATTAAATTCACTTGGTTTTGGGAATGTTTGTTGCACAATTCTGAGCCTGGACAAGGCTCTTTTGCTTTATATATTAAGCCTTCTCTATACCTGGATATTCAGGGAAACCTGTCACTTCTATAGGCTTTACTCAAATTCTTTTGTAGTGGTAGTTCTGCCCATCTGGCCCCAGCCCAAGAATCTTCATTTTGCTGGGGAAAGAGACTTGTACTTAGTGAAGGACTGGGAAGTTTTGCATCTCCTAGCAGTCTGTCACAAATCTTTGACAAGTAGAACTCTCAGTCTCAGAACATTCAAGATTCTTTATCTATACCATTCCTATTTTCTACTAAAGCATAAGAAACATGACAGGTAGTCAGTGACCACATGAGAGGCCAGAAATATTACGTTCTGCATGAAGTTGCAGCTTTATCCTGGGCAAAATAAACAGCATCCTACCTACAGCATATTTTTTTTGATGACATCAAAGGCATTCTGTGCACACAGTGACAAAAAACTTTTTTTAACAGAAGCTCTTTAGTCTTTTCGGGGACAGGATACCAATCTTATTTAAAGTCACTCATTAAGATTTAAAATTTATTCACATACACGTGCATACACACACAGGCTTCTTTCAAATATTTTTTAGTTAAGTGTTTCCAACAGATAACTGTATAAAGGTACAAGGTTTTTATTAAATAGTGAACTAAGAAACAAAAGAGTGTCATAAATTTTAAGAGTAATGTTTTGTGGACCATGTTCATTTTCAGTGAAATATATAGTCAGAAGCATAGTAGTAAGGAGTGATACTGAAATGGAAGTTGAGAACATACTAATATCTCAGGTTTTTAAAAGTTTGCTTGCTGAAAGCTTGGAAAGCTTGGTGGTGAGCAAAGGGGTTATTATCCCTGACTTGAGTGACGTATTTCAGATGCTGTCCTGATTGGAACTTTTGATGCAACTCATGAAATTGAAGTGATTTTGAACTTTGTTTGCTCCTTTATATACATAAATTAAAAATAAATAATTCTAAGCGGGTGATTTAATCAAGCTTAATGTTTGGGAAATAATTAGCTAGGATGAGAGATGTCAAAATAAGAAGAATCCATTGGTGGTTACCGCTGCCAGTGTATGTGAAGAGGAACAATATTCTACTGTGGAGAAAAATCTAAAAAATCTAAAACAGATGTAGATAAGTTTTTTTCCAGACAAATAGCAGTAGTCTCTACATTTTCTGTAAAGTTTCAGAGCATTCAAGCTTACTGCGGACCTTCAGTAAATGCAGCTTTCTAAAAGAGCATGCATTTGAGTGCAGAAGATATGGATTTCTATGTAGTGAACTCTAACAATTTCCAGCTTCCAATGTCTTTCTTTTTTATTTCAGTTTAGTGAGGCACTTATCACTTCTCAATTTTGATACAAGTGCTTTCCTTAATTGGACCCTTTCTATTTACTGCAACCTATGAGCATGAAAATGATTAAACTAACTGAACGTAGATTGTAACCAGACGGTTCCTAACTACTGTAGAACATAAATGTGTTTTTCTAGTATTGTAATGTTCCTTAAGCACAGAAATGAATTGTATACATATAAACCAGTCTTTAAAATTTATGTCATTTTCATTTTCTTAATGTGAAATTTATAAAAAACTAAGGCGTAATTCCTGTATTCCAGAAAGAAAAGAAGTATGCTGTTGTGTTTCCTGATACGTGTAACTGATGTCTCATGTATTGTTCTGTAACGTTAAAAAAATCGGATCAAGATACAGATAAAAAAACAAGATACAAAAACAGATAAATGCCCTGATGAACTATATCTGTGAATCATAGTTTACTATTATAATAATGAGAAGGAACATTTTGATATAGAGAAATAAGAGTAATATAAGGAAAAAAATCCTCATGCCCTAGACTAGACCTGCAGTTGCCTAACTTGTAAAAATTCTTCCAGGCACTAGAGGATTTTCTGGATCAGAATAATAGGCAAATTGAGGACATTGTCACCTTGGTGCGAGGAAAGCTGTCTAAGCAGAATCGAGTGACGCTTGGAGCACTTGTTGTGCTTGATGTTCATGCTAGAGATGTTCTTGCATCTCTAGTAAGCAAGAAAATCAAAGATGAGAATGACTTCGAATGGCTAAGTCAGCTTAGATATTACTGGGAGGTAAGTGAGACCTCTTAATCCTATTAGAAGGTAATTTCTGTTCACAGCTTTTCAATTTTTGTTTGCTTTCTGACACAGAGGATAGTCACTCTAATGTGGTAATTTCTGCTGATAAGAACATACCTTTAACTGGCAATTCTGTGGATTGCTAACTAAAATGGCTAGTAGCCAAGTAAAAACTGTTTTTAATGAAAATCACTTTTTCATCACTGCTGAATCTCAGAACACTGGCTGAATCTGCAGGAGAGATTGCTGTTGTTCACTCAAACACTATTTTTATTATTAACACCATTATTGTTATTTCTGAAGAGTACAAAATATTTTAGGGATAACAACTGAAGATTTTAATCTGATGTATTATCAGTATTATTTTGTGTGTTACTTTTCTTGGAAAAGTAATGTTTATATTGTATGGTGGTAGTATACAATATATTTGCATTTGTCAGGACAAGATTTCCTGTATTACAGAAGACATTACACCTAAAATTAAAATCTATTTTATTGCCATTAGTTTCACTATAAATTCAACTACTGGTCATTGGAGCTCCTGGAGCAAATGTGGTGAAGGGCTGCTAAAACGTTGATGGGACTGGAGCATCTGTGATATGAGGAAAGGCTGATTGGGCCTGTTCAGCTTGGAGAAGGCTTGGGGGGATCTGATCCATGTATATAAGTATCTGAAAGGAGGATGTCGAGAGGATGGGGCCAGACTGTCCTCAGTGGTGTGCTCAGTGATAGGATGAGAGGCAGTGGGCAGACACTGAAACACAGGAAGTTCTGACTGAACACGAGGAAAAAGTTCATTATTGTGAGGATGACTGAGCTCTGGAACAGGCTGCCCAGAGAAGTTGTTGAGTCTCCTACTCTGGAGATATTTAAAAGCTGTCGGGATACAAGTCTGCTTAGTGTGCTGTAGGGGACCCTGCCTGAGAAGGGAGGTTGGATTAGAATGATAGACTGAAGGTCCCTTCCAACCTCAACCTTCCTGAGATTCTGTGATACAATTACTTCTGTTTCTGTTTTAGGAAGACCTTTATCTTTCTATGTAGCTAAACAAGATAGTTTTATTCAGCAATATGGTTAGTAGGATTTCTTTTTTTTATATAAAAGTTAATGGAAAAATTTTTTTGTGTTTATACTGTAGTACCTATTAAATGGTGATATTTTTGTTTAATTGAATCACAAGTTGTCTCAGAGCAATGTAACAATTGTTTTAAAAGTGTTGTGCTCATTTACAAATTTGAGGAATCGTGTTTTGGTTTTTTTTAATCATTTCATCTATAAAATCAATGCCTTTTTTCATAGGAAGGGCATCTTCAAACAAGAATGATCAATGCTGGACTCAGATATGGATATGAATATCTTGGCAATACGCCTAGGCTGGTTATTACTCCACTTACAGACAGATGTTACAGGTAAAAGCACTTGTTAGTAAATGTGCTGTGCTAGCAAGAATCTGTTTAGTTGAGATGTTTTAGTCCTAAAATGGGTGACTTCAGGATTATATTTATGATGTTCTAGTAGGCATAATTAGAATTGCTTTAATTGATGAGAATTAGTTTTGTATGAATATTCTAATTTCTAATAAATTTAATCTTTTGTGATACTATGGGTAGTGATAAATTACAAGAGGAATTAAAGTTTGAAAATGGATAGTAAGCTATGTTCTATTTTTAACTTCTAGTAAACTTAAAACATCACTATGTATTTGTAGACTACAGCTACCATAAGCAAGCAAACTGTACAATCTGAGGAAAATACAGACATGAAACAAATTTTTAAGAGTTTCTGGTAAAAGTTGGAACAGCTAGACAAATAGCATAAAATTAGTACAATTTTTTTTTTCTTTTTCTATTACTTTATTTTCAGAACCCTTTTTGGTGCACTACACCTACATCTTGGAGGTGCCCCTGAAGGTCCCGCTGGAACTGGAAAAACAGAAACGACAAAAGATTTGGCAAAGGCTGTAGCTAAGCAGTGTGTGGTTTTCAACTGTTCTGATGGATTGGATTACATTGCATTAGGAAAATTCTTTAAGGTTTGGAAAAGTCTTGAGGGTCATATTTTCAATTACATTAAAATCTTTTATTTACATTGGTAATTGAAATGTAACTTCTTCCACTTCCAGGTCACTATATAATGCTAGTATTGTGCATATAGGTCTGTCTTCAGCTAAGAATCCACCTGAACTATCAAAATGTTTTTTTCTGTGCTTTAAAAATGAAACATACCATAATAATTTTATTTGTTCTATATGGACAACAGAGATGCCAGTTAAATGAGAATATTTTTAACAGCTGATTGCAAATTTAGGGGACTTGGGATTTAATTTAAACTCTAAATATAAACTAATAAGAACTATTATATTATACAAATAAAACGTATTTATTTTGGTATTAGCCTGAGTAGACAGCTCTGTCTTATGAAAATATATTCTGCATGGCATCTGGACCTTTCCAAACAATGTCCTGTTCTTGACTGGAATGGTACAAAAATAGAGCAATTATGCTTTTCTCTCTGGTGTTCTTCTTTTCATTTGTGTTAAGTGGCATCAGAACCACATGGCATGGCTTCGAAATTCAACATGACAAAAAATTCAAACAAATAAGCAAAACTATTTTTTTTCTGTAAAATGATTAAAACAGAATTCTGTGTCTTCAACAGGAATTCTAGAACAACCATTAACAAATCACAAGATTCTGTCTAAACACTACATGTGCAGCAGAGCCATTACGTTAGCATTTAGGGAGCACAGATCAAAAACGAACTATAAATTAACAAGAACTGTAGGAAAAGAGAATTGCTCTTTAGTTATACTTTGGGTAACATGTCATGCCATAATATGTTGTAAAAAAAAAAAAAAAAAAAAAAAAAAAAAAAGACAGTAATTTTCATTCGTACTGTAAACAAAATGGTTGATTTTAGCCCTGCAGAATTCCTTATGATGCCTGTTGTCATTGTGAACCCTGACAGGCTTAGACATGAAAGAAAAGAATGAGTAGGTTTTTTGGAGGCCTGTTTTGAGATGAAATCTTCCCCCTTGTCCAGTTCCAAAATACTGACTGTAAAGGTAAAACATGCAAAATGTATGCATTTGATAGCACTTTGCATATGACAGAAGAAATAGGATTTCAGTTCACACTGTACGAGTTTGTTTACTCCCCCCCAAGCAAACTTACTTTTTAAACTTCTGTTCTTTTCAGAGATTTCTGCTACTTGGCCTGAGTTTGATTAGACCTTAGTGCCCTGCTTCATGAATATAAGCTCTGTCTTTGCACATTAAATCTTTTTCTCATTACTGAATTATTTTGATCAGCACTGGTATGTTCGAAATAGATAGGCAACAATCAATTAATCTTATGTCTGTCTCTTCTAGGGTTTGTTATCTTGTGGAGCATGGGCTTGTTTTGATGAATTCAACAGAATTGATTTGGAAGTGCTCTCTGTGGTTGCTCAGCAGATTTTTACTATCCAAAGAGGTAAGCTGTTATTTTAATCGTAACTCTCTTTTACATATGACAAAGATGCAAAAAAAAAAAAAAAATCTAACAACGACAGTAATTCTTATTTCTTTACAGGCATTAATTCAGGATCTGATATATTAGTATTTGAAGGAACAGAATTGAAACTTAACCCTACATGTGCTGTCTTCATTACCATGAATCCTGGTTATGCTGGGCGTTCAGAGCTTCCTGACAATCTTAAGGTATTGTAACATTTGGCAGTTTATTGTTTTTAATAAATAACACAGAAAGTGAAAAAAGACATAGCTTTTTGTCAAATACAAAAATTAAGAATATTTAATATCAGTTAACTTCAGGTCTTCTAAACTGTTTTTTTTTTTTTATATTACACTAATGTAAAAATAATCTCTGAAAAAGAAATTATTAAAGAAAATCAGGTCTAAAAATAGGAATAATCTAAATTTAAATACATCGGGAAATTGTCGAGTGTTTTAAGGTCTATCAGTCTGTCAAGATTAAAGAAAAACAACTGATTTTAAAAAAGCTTAATGTTTTTTGACTGCACACCTAAAAGTTGAGAAAATAAAAGGAACACTTTATAGTGTTATAGTAAGTAATATCTTCATACTGAATAAAAAATTGATCTTTGACTAATTTCTTTTTACTTCTGACAAAGAATCAAGATAAGACCTGATGTATTGTTTGTAGTGTTTTTAATGTTCGAGATTTCTGTCTTCTGTAAGTTCATTATTGAGTGATTGTTACAAGACTGCTACATCCTTTCTTACCCCTTAAATACAGTTGGCATATGTCCACAGCAAGAAAAGAAGTCTGAGTATTGATATTGATAAGTTGATGCTGTACAACCTTCTGTGAATATTCCTCAGAACTCCTTGGAAGTTTACTCATTAGCACATACTATGAATAGAAGGTTGAAAAACATTACTTTTGTAAAAGAAAAAGTATAATTTGGAAAACTTGTTGATAAACTGTGAAAAGCAGCAAAATTGTTGTCTGTTTGAAAATATTCTGATACTTGTTTGGTTAAAATATGGTAAAATTGAAGCACTGGCTGCAGCTAAACAATGCTAGTTAGATGAGCCTGAATGCAGCACCTTATTTATCGTATTTGAATTGCACTCCCATCTTCCTTCTAAAGCTTGTGGCATTTTGTGTGTTGTATTTTTTTTTTTTAATCTTGAATGAAGAACTACAGCCATGAATTGTCATAATGGTAACGTTTTGCTGAGTAGTTATGGAAAACTGTTAATTAAACATATTACAGTGTAGTCACAATTATGGTAGTTAACTTTAATTGGCTCCTGCTTTATGAAGGAAATAATGGAAATGTAGTATTTTATGTAATTGTAGAAAAAGTTATATATAAGAATGTGTTATTTTTTCAAATGTGATTTTTTTCATTTGCGTATTTAATAGGCTCTCTTCAGAACAGTAGCTATGATGGTTCCTGATTATGCCATGATTGCAGAGATAGTTCTGTATTCTTGTGGTTTTGTTTCTGCACGACCTCTGTCTGTAAAAATTGTAGCTACGTACCGTCTGTGCTCTGAGCAGTTGTCATCTCAGCACCATTATGATTATGGAATGAGAGCTGTGAAGTCAGTACTTACTGCTGCAGGCAACCTGAAGGTAAATGATTTCTTAAATTTTCTTTGTAACCCAGTAACTTGCTCTTTCATAATAGAAGGGACACAATCGTATATAATGGCAATTACGCTCTCAGTGATGCACATTGAGATGAAAAGCGTGTGTTTTAGGGAGCAAGCCGAGAGAATTCAAGAAGTTCATGGGTGGATCACCAATTAGCTCTGTATAGCAAGCATGTTAAGTGTGCTAGTTATCTTTCAAGAATTCTAGTTCAATGCAAATTTTGTGAATTGTATTTGGCATGTTGACCACTGCTTTGCATTATTTTGTTTACACCCTTAGATGATTTTGCCATAGTAGGTTAACACCTTCCCCTAGCTCATTGGCTTGTCTGCCAAATGTGACTCTGGTCTCTCTCGTCTCTCTAAGAAAAACTGTTTAGGATACAGTATTTTGTTTTGATGTGCATTGTGAATGAATGACATCAAAAATGTCTTTTTATTAATTCAGTTCTTTTAATTTAGGCAGAATAATATATAATTCTTTTCTATTTTATTTTTTTAACATTTAATCTTCCAATTATCAGTCTTGCCCTCCCTCCCCAGCCCCCCCCCCCCCAAAGCAAAAAAGTAAATGAGTTCTGTATCATGGCAAACAGAATCATATATCCTTTTGGTGGACATATCTCTGTGCAGGCTTTTAGACTTTCTATTTTGAAGGTTAAAGGTTTACCTCAAAAAAGGGAAAATTGTTCCTTTCATGAAGAAAATAAATGCACATTATAAAGCAAGAATTCAATGGTATAGGAAAAAAATACAATTTATAATAATACCCATAAGTGGGCATAAAATAAATTCAATTGGCTTGACTATAGAAAGCCACTGTAAAAGCCCTGATATCAAAATATAAACATACATTCAGAATATATCTTATTGTTTGTGGACCTGCACCTGCCAAGAATAATAACACAGATGCACAAGAAGAACTGTTCTGTAAAACAGGTGTTTAACATTGGCTTTCCGAATCTATAAAAAGAACTAACACTCTTTAATATTTTTTTTAGCTGAAATATCCATTGGAAGATGAAGAAATTTTGCTACTTAGATCCATTACAGATGTCAACCTGCCTAAATTCTTGTCTCACGATTTACCACTTTTTGAGGTAAAAAATACAGATTTTCAGTAATGTTCAAAAAAACTTGTTAGAAATACTAATATTATACAACAGATTTATCAGAGAAATAGCCCAAAGACTTCAGTCTAGCCCATAATTATTTTAAAACAGTCTTAACTGTTCTTTCATTACAAATACATTGAGCATCTGGGTCTACTGGTTGAAGTGATGGCATACTCTGAAATCTTGAATATAGACTATATAAAAATAGCATCTTATAAATATTCTTGGGAAATAGGGAAGTACAAATCATTTCCTTTTTATAATACAAAATTTGGATTGTCAGTTAAGCCATTTATGAAACAGTAAATAGATGGAGTTGCTCACATTGTTTCTTGTTCTGAGCTGATCTCAGTATCAAAGTGAGGTGGAGAAAATTATCTGTAACTAGCGGCCCTGGTTTGTAGGATGCATCAGCACAGTCATTCTGTCTCACAATATGTGCCTTTTGGATTGGACTTCAGATCTTTTACTGCTGCATAGGTGTCTTGAATATATGTCTGACTGAACCATACACAAAAATGAGCTCCCAACGTCATTGGATCTTCTTTCGTAGTTGTGTGGTTTCTGTGACTTGTTAGAAAAAGAAGAAAGGATCTGAGCTGGTATATATAGCTGCCTGGAAAGTTTTTAAACATCAGTGGAAAGATGTTGTTTCTTCATTTACAGCCATGGGAATTTGTGTGCTGTTATACACTCACAAGAGCATGAATTATTGCAAGATTTTTGAACAATAATGGGTGTATTTTTACAGTCAAGTTAGTTGCAATTACACTTTTGGTATCTCATACTTACTTTTTGTAATTTTTAGCTAAATATAATGAGAATTTTTGTAAGAAGACATCCCTGAAAGTAATAGGGAAGTTTTTTCCTTTGGGAATTTTATAAAAATAAAAATAAAAACTAGAAATCAGAGGTACAGAAAGGGTGATTGGCTTGTCCAAATTTATACGGCAAAGTAATGAATTAGAAACCGAACATATGTCTCTGGATGCTGATACTCTGATTCCAGTTAAAGCTGTGCTCACATTACAGACCTTTTCCTGAAAATGAGACACGTAAATGAGGGGAGATTTCATATTTTCATGTTTAAAAATAGTGGAGATAAGTTTAGAAAATTTGTCTAGGAAAATGAAAGCATCTTCACTAGTTGTTTCTCTAAATTTCTCTCTTTAATAACAAAAATAGCACTGTTAATGATTTTGTATACAGAAATTAAGCATGTTTATGAGTAATACTATACATTTTTTACTTTCATAGAGTGACAAATATATATTGTTGTATTAGTATTGCTCATACTAATACATTTTGCTTGTTGGCGTATCTCAAAAATAGGACCAATTTTACAAGATGAAACTAGGAAGCATCACATTATCAACTTGTAAACAGTAGAAGGAAGCTAAGAGTTTAAGTAGCTGATTATGTCGATACAAAATACATGTCTGTTACAAGGAAAAGCATTGACAAATAAGCATGTTGCCATAATTAGTTATTCCTGATGGTGCAGTTTTAAGGATCAACAGTATATTATGCCTAGAGTATTTGGGAATATTAATAGCATAATTATGTTAGTTCTGGAATAAAGTAGCTTTGTTTGAAATATGAGATACAGATTGTCAACGGTTTACGGGCATTCAGCCCAGTTCCGTGACGAAGGGGATGGGGGATCCACGGGCCAACGCCCCGGGAAAAGGGAAAAGGGGAAAAGGGTAAGGAGATGGCCCTGAGAGCAAAGAACAGTGGCAACAATCTGAGGAGAAACAAACTAATTTACTAAATAAGATATCGGAATGCAAAACAACACACTATAATACAATATAATTACAATTTAAGCTGATAAATCCAATACAGAGAGAGAGAATGTCCCAAAATCAAGGTAGGCCTTATTCTACTACCGACGATAAGACGGCTGGAGAGCGAGGTGCTGCCAAGACAAGAGACGGCGGAAAAAAAGGGACGAGGTCTCGTGATCTGCAAGTTTTTATACTGCGAGCTTTTATCTTTTCCCTCTGGCTGGAAATGGTAACAGAGGAGAAAAGTACCGTGGGGACTGTAGTAGCCCTCTCTTCTGAGAACTAGATACATCCACTACATGATGTTATGATGTGGAATACCAATAACCGAAAATCACAAAACCATGACACAGATGGAATTATAAGATTTAAGTTCATCTTTAAATTTTAAACATGATGTTCATTTTCCTGTCAGAAATATTAATTTCTTCCCTCATTTATGTGTCATGCTTGGCAGAAATGTATAAACAGTCATGTTCTTCCTCATTCATTTTCATTTTGCAGATTTTGCCTTCATTGTTCATGTCTCCAGTGTAGCCAGATACCCTTGACTTAAGATATACAGTAACTCCTCTGTGTTTCTGTAAAAGCGTGTAAATTGTACGCTCTTTCTATGTATTGTTTTACTAAAAATGCCACTTTGCTTTATTTTAAACTTTTAAAATTTAGTCCAGATATTTCTTTAATTCCAAATGTTGAGTATTATTCTACATTGTGCCTATTGCCCCAGTATTTAATTGTAACATTGATCCTGCTTTGTTGTAAAGAAGAAAACATTTTTTACCCGGCAGTAAAACTTACATTGGTACTAACTAGTTTATTGTGTTATGGTGTCCCTCCATTTCCCCATAGTTTTGTCATCCATTTTGTAAGAAGAAAATAATGAAAAAAAAGAAAAGAAAATATATATAATTCTAGTTATAAAATCTAATAGGCATAGGAGACCATACTGAAGCAGAAGTATGTATATTGTTTAATTCTTTAACAGAATTCGTGAAGAAAAGTACATGAGGTGAACATGAAATTTTACATTAAACGTGTTTCAGAAAAGAAAAGTTGCTCACCTTGAACATAGTTTGATATTTCTGTTTTGGAAGTATGATTGTTTTTACTAGAAAAGCCCTCTTTTTGTCATGATCAATTAGAAAGTATGTCCCTGGTAGCACAGAAAGTTAAATATATATTTTCATACAGTTTAATAATACGCATTTTTTAAGGTCAGGTGTTATGGTCATTAACATCTTAACAGTGGAAGCTAACAATGCTAAATGAAAACTAAGGCACATGGTAGATGGAAACCAGTGTTGCCTGGTAAAAGGAAACATGTCAAATTAATGCAATTTTAAGTTCACCAGAAATTCTTGTTACTGTCATTTCTAAATAATAAGTTTTATTTTGAATTCTCATTAAGTAATGTTTGCTTTCAGGATTCATACTTTGGGTCTGTCTTAATGAAATGACAATCCAGAGATTTTTCTTTGTCATTTGTTCTGTCTTCAACTTATTTTGTATTTTTCTTGTTGTGTTGTAAGCAAAAATGCGGAAACTTTGCATTTTAATTTATATTTCTGTTAACTAGTTTTTGGTTATTGAGAAAGCTTTTTCTGCTTTGTAAATAAAAGTTTTGTGAAGTAGTTTGATAGAAGCTAAACAGGTAATTAAATCCTTTTCTGTGTACACACATTACATGAAAAAGGCTCATGAAATAAACATCAATAATAAATTACAAAGTTTTGGCTTAGACAAAGTTATGAGACGTTCATAATTAAATCAAATTATATTTTAATCAAAATAAATATCACTTTGCCTAATTTTAAAGGACAAAGGATTAATTCCACAAGTTTCAAACCAAATGACTGTGGAAATAAATGTACTTCTCAATTAATTGTTTGAATAGGGTATTACCTCTGATTTGTTTCCTGGTGTGAGGCTGCCAAAACCAGACTACAATGACCTGTTGGAAGCCATCAGAGCAAACTGCGTTGCTATGAATTTGCAAATGACTGATGTATTTACTATGAAGATCCTGCAGATATATGAGATGATGATTGTGCGTCATGGCTTTATGATAGTTGGAGAGCCTTTTGGTGGAAAAACTTGTGCATATCGAGTTCTGGCAGGAGCTCTGGGGGACATATGCGAGAAGGTAGCTAAACATATTTTATAAATATTTCTTGTGAAATCTATTTTCAAACAAATTTTATAAAAATATTTTAGTATTTGTACTAAATATCGAATTTACCCGAGGGATCTCTAGGGAAGTTTAAGGGAAAACTGATTGATTGAGAAGCTGTACTTTCAAACTTATATAAGATTGGGTGACCCAATTTTAGATATACATATTTCATATGTTTCTACACATGGAATTTTATCTGAATTCTTTCATGACATTGGACAGGGAATTAGTTAGCTAGTTAAAATTAAGATACACTGTCCCTTGTGAAAGCTTTGTACCAGCTTTCCAACTTACTCATGAGAGCTTTTAAACTCTATTTTGAAAGAGATTATTCTGTTTAGAATTACACGAAACAAATTGATCTTCATCAGCAAAGTTTTGAAAGGCTTCTGATAAGAATATAATACATCCATGTAAAGCCAGAAACTACATATTCCCAATTTATACCAGAGTGCTCGTGCTCGGATGGAAACAGAGAAGAGCAAGTGTTTGATCATCCTTTTGATAAAATTCATCCTTTTTCTTTCTCTTCCTTTCATATAAACTTTCCAGTTGTTGGCACAGGTCCTACAGTCATGGTCATGTTTGAGCCATAGAAGATGCAGTTATCTATAATCTCCATTTACTCATATAAAAGTATCTCTTCTCAGTAAGACATATTTTCGTAGCACCACCTGCTATTAGCATGTAGTATAGGGAAGTGTAAGGAAGGGATACTTCTAGAAAATACATCAGTGGAGTCTAGCAGCGGTATATGTTTTTTGCTAAATGATTTAGTTCTTTTATCTGCTTCTAGGCATATTCATAATTTCAGTTTTTCACTGCATTATGTCCTAGAAAATGCCACACTGTGCTGTCAGATAACAGTGCAAAGTGAATGTGAAAATGTAAAGAAAATCCATTTTTTTTAATTCCGTGCACAGCAATCTTGCTATATATATCAGTGAAGGATAGCTGCAATCATGCAAAAACCTACTATAGGCTTTGGTACAAATACACAGAATTTGTAAATCCATGATAGGCTTGGTCATGCAGCCAACCCCAAGGTCATTTTTATGAATCAAGAAAACTCTGAAATGCACGCCTTCCAAAAGCGATGGGAAGTAAGAAGAATTTTTATAAAAGTATAGCTAGGAGAAAGATTTCCTCTTCAGCTAATTGTTCTTATTATGTTTCAAAGAACCAATTACTTTTTTCAAGGAGAAATAATATAAGTGGGATCAAGTATCATAGTTGTGACACCATCACATGAGAAGTTAAGATTCGTGGTTTCTGAGAGGAAGTTAGGAATCTGAACATCTCTGACAGGTTGCTTATTCTCTTGTTTATTCCGTATCATGTATTCTCATGGAAGCTTGTAAAAAAGTTTTGTTATCAAATGATACTTCTAAAAGTAATCAGTTGCTCCCAGCCTCAAGGACTTAACAGTCTAGATTTTGAAAGTTTATCACATAGAAATCTTCAGCTTTTATGCAGATTGATTGTCAGAACTGCTGAGGAAGACAAAACCCATGCCTGAGAAGCTTGGAAGAACTGAAACATCCAGTCCCTGGACTGGTGAACATTCAAACTTTTCATTTCATGTCTTCCTCTTCACAGAATATTCACTTTCAGCCCAGCAACAAATATACTGTTTTTGAGGCTGGCAGTATCCATACCCATTTTCCCCTCTTTTTGCAAATAACTTTATTTGGATCGGGAAGAAAATAATTACCAGTCATCAGCTCGTGGAAATGTGATAACCTCTGCACATCAGAGGGGAGATTAAGTCAGTTGAATTCTGTTGATCTTGTGGATGAGAGGATGTATTCTATTATTCAAAAAGAATTAAAGTGGGACTTTTTAAAAAAACATTTGTTTATTTAGATACACTGGTCTAATCTAATTTCTTTATTAGGATTTTCTAAGAGTTCCAGATACTGTCAGTAAGAATAAGTATAGCTTTGAAGCAAACACGATCTTCAGGACACTGAATTTCATCATGCTTACTAACTAGAAACATGCAACCCAACACGTTAGCAAAATGTTTTTATTTCCTTAATTTCCTTAGGTGGACATGTATTTTTGTGCAGATATCAGTAAGACTAGGCTGACTAGATTTAGCATTGCCATCAAACAGAAGTGTATTCTTATGATCGTTTATTTGCTTATTTGTTTCCTCTAGTATACTTCAAATTGTGAAGCTTTTGTTTTAGGTATGTAAGAGAAATTCTGTTCCTGTCTGTCAGTCCAATATAACAATAGTTAACTTTTAATTCTGTGACACACTGTCCAGTAAGTTGGCCAAATGAGTGTTTGCAATTAGTCACTTTTGCTTGAAATTCAGTCCTATGGTAGTTTTTACCCACCTAATCTATGATTTGTGCAATATTACATCATGTTTAATCACAAGTATGCAAGAAAAGAATCAGTTCAGTTAATAAAAAATAAAATCAGATATCTTTGCGTGGTTTAAGTTAAAACAAAACACAAGAAGTGAATAAAACAAAAAACCTCTTTGTAGTGGTGTTTTGATGTCAATCTCAGAAATTTACCAGAGCAATCATACTTATTCCTTTGTTAAACATGGAATAAATGAGACAGAGAAAGAGCTTGACCTGTTTTCATCCCTGCATGTGTAAGAATAGATCTTGGGTATCTTGACTGACTGCCTAATGTCCTATTCACTAAGATTTAAATTTAAAAAAAAAAATCCATTTTTATATATCAAGCCACTGTTCAGTATTAAAATTATACTTCCAGCTACATGTGATAAAGTTGGGAGAATTGTCTTTATACACTTGAAAACCATCTTTGAAATGTAATGTTTATGATATTTTTCCTTTTCTAACTTGATGAAGGTTTTATGAAGATTTAATAAATCTTTAAAATTCAAAATAAAACATGATATACCAAATGATATGTTTAATGTTAATGTGATTTTATTACTTTTGTACCATTAGGGGCTGATGGATGAAAACAAAGTTCAGGTCACAGTTTTAAATCCCAAATCCATAACAATGGGTCAGCTATATGGACAATTTGATCCAGTTTCACATGAATGGTCAGATGGCATCTTAGCAGTGAGTTTCAGAGCATTTGCTTCTTCCCAAGTAAGTGCTAACAGCATTAAAAAATTCTGGGAAAAATGACCTTTCAGTACATGCATTTAGGAGTTCAATTCTGTGCTATGTTGAGAACCGTTGTAGGGTTCATAAGCTTAATCATTTGAATGCAGAGACTACAGTTTGTTTTAGTTCTGCTTTGCTCCATGCACGTGACTTTTTGGGTGCTGGTAAATTAAGATCTGTGTTTCAGAAGCCCTTATGTAAAAACAAATTTTGTTGTTTTTCTTTGCATCTATTACAGATAAATGAACATTTAATCTTTTTACCATATTGTACTACCTTATTTTGTCTGTTTTGGATCCAGATCTCCAATATTTATGTATATGGTAATTTTGATGTTAGTTTTGATGTTAAGTTTGTGGAAGCAACTGCTTCCTGAGTGTGGCTTATGTCTGAACTTCCATTAAAGTTCATTGAAACATTTTGACTGAGTATAATAACAGAAGGCTGTTCAGCCTGGAGAAGCTCTGTTCAGAGCCTGAAGGCTCTGAGGAGACCTAATACTGGCTTTCAAGTATCTGAGGGGGGGCTTTAAGAAGGAAGGGGAGAAACTCTTTAGCAGGGTCTGTTGTGTCAGGACAAGGGGAAATGGTTTCAAACTAAAAGAGGGGAGGTTTAGATTGGATATAAGGAAGAAGGTTTTTGAGGGTGGTGAGGCACTGGAAGAGGTTGCCCAGAGAGGTGGCAGATGCCCCATCCTTGGAGACATTCAAGGACAGGCTGGACGGGACTCTGAGCACCCTGATCTAGTGTAGGTGCCCCTGTTCAGTGCAGGGGAGTTGGATTAGATGACCTTTAAGTGTCCTTTCCAATTCAAATGGTTCTATGATTCTATGTATCTACTTGACAGATACTTGAGTTTTTGCTAGTGATGGTAGCATCTGACACTTAACCACTATAAACTTCACTGAGCTAATAGTGTTTTGAAGTTAACTGCTGTGAAGTTCACTATCTCTAGTAGTATTTGTAGAACTGCAGAAGTGATTTGTATTTTGTTGCGTAAGAAATATGATGAATACCTTAGACTATTTACTTATCTGGTAAAATAATATATTAAGTTAGACCTATTGAATTCCATGGTGAATGTGGAATATGTATTACTGATGTTTTGTATTTTTGCATTAATAGTTTAATTTTGTCATAAGTATTTGAATGTGTTGTAGTTTAAATGAAGCAATATACTGCTTTGCAAGTATAACTGAAAGTTTCTAGTAAAAAATATTAACCCTCTATAGCTATCTGTAGTATATGCTTCAAAGTAATACACCTAAATTGTGAACACAGATTGTACGTGTAATTTCAGAAACTATTGAATACAGCTCTGTACTTAGAATATTTTTAATTTTTTTGTGGAAAAAAAATTTAGTTCTAAAATATTTCTTTTACAGTGAACATAATAAAATAAAATACAAATATCTGTGTTTTTTCTATTCTTTTTTTATCTTTTAACCAGACTCCAGATAGGAAATGGCTAATTTTTGATGGACCAGTGGATGCGGTATGGATTGAGAATATGAATACTGTGCTTGATGATAATAAAAAGTTGTGCCTTATGAGTGGAGAGATCATCACAATGTCACAGCAAATGAGCCTTATTTTTGAACCAATGGATTTGGAAGTTGCTTCTCCTGCTACTGTAAGTACCTGTACTTCAATTGCTGATTACAATTATCTTTCATTATGGAGGGTAAAGTGAAGATCTCTAATTTTTTTTTAATTAGATATACTTAACTGAGAAAAATAATTATTTGATGTTTGTTTAGGGTGGAAGACATTGCATCTTGGTTTTCTTCTTCAAATTTTTCATAATCTCACAATATGATGTGAGAGATTATGTGTGTTCTCCAAGGACCCTATAACTGTTTGGAGCCCGATCCTTGCAAAAGCGTGACAAGAAAAAATAATGAATGTGCAAGACCATCCAGTCCAACTGCACACCTATCACCAACGTTTCCCACTAAATCACGTCCCTCAGTACAACATCTACATGTTTCTTGAATGCCTCCAGGGATGGTGGCTCCACCACCTCCCTGGGTGTTATCTTCTCATTATCTTTTAATAATCCTAGAAATTGAATATTGTAATGTTTAAAGTTTCTTTCTTTTAGTTTGAAAAGAGACTTTGTAGATCACTTAATATAACATGTACCTTGTTCATTTACTTCTAGGTTTCGAGGTGTGGTATGGTCTATATGGAGCCCCATATGTTAGGCTGGAGACCATTAATGATGTCTTGGCTAAATACAATGCATTCAGGAATCAGCTCTACTCATAAAGAATTTATAGTAGGCCTGTTTGATGCAATGGCTCCTCTGTGTCTTGAGTTTATTAGGAAACACACAAAGGTGAGGTAAAGAGCTTTTCTGAAAAACAAAGAGCATAGGAATTATTTTTACTTCCAAGGAATAAATCATTTCAGTAGGACAATATCAATTTATTTTTATTTTTCATAACTGCTGTTAAGATGAAGGCTTGTGAGCAAGATGTTCAAAGGATTAACTTGCTTCTGAATGTATTTCAGGCATAAGAACAAAAAAGTAAAAAACAACAAACAAAACCAAAAAAACCCCAACCACTCTCTAATTTCATTGAGTAAAACATACCTGCAATCAAGAGCATTTCTTCTTTCGTTTCAGGAACTATCTCCTACTTCAGATACAAACTTAATTCAATCCCTAATGAATCTGATGGACTGCATGATGGATGAATTTGCAGATGAAGCCAAAATTAAAGCTATGAATGACGATGACATTTTTTCTTGGCTTGAGGTAGGCAGTATGTTCAATGTAAAGAATCAGCACGTTCAAATTGGGACTAATAAAAGCCAATCTATGCTTGAATTTTCTCAAAATAAGGGCTTTGCACTGAGTAGGTCAGGGATTTTGCTGCACAGCAAAGGAGATCAGATGCTGATAGTCAGCATAAACAGTGTTCTATTTACCATAAATGGCATTATATGTTTTACCAGAAGCATGGTCCCAAGCTTTATACATAAAATTAAGTTGGTCAAGTATTATTCTATTGTGATCTGTAGCAAAAATTTATTTGGCTTAGTGAATAAGAGATTTGTAATTTACACGTACTGAATTTGTTTCTTTTATTCTCCAACTGTAGGGTATTTTTTTATTTTCATTGATATGGTCTGTAGGAGCTAGCTGTAAGGAGGATGATCGTCTGAAATTTGACAAAGTTGTTCGAGAAATGCTTAAAGGACCAATTAGTGAGGAAACAAGAGAGCAATATAAATTGTTGAGCAGTATTGATCAGTGTGCTTCAAAGGCATTCACAGTCCCATTTCCAACAGAAGGAACAATTTATGATTATCGGTTTGTCAAAAAGGTGAGGACTGCAAAATAAGATGTGGCCTCAAATATTACATTGTCAAGTAATTTTTTATGAATATTAGAAGGTGTGTATTGTTATTGTAATTTATTTTTTGTTCTTCTGTATGTTTCTGTCACAGAATAGGCAGGATGTCCTTCTTTATGAGCCAAAGTAAGGTCCAGCATTCTGTCTGGGACTTTGAGTATCAAGGCCTGTCTTTTCAGCTGCCATAGTAATTGCCTGTTGTAGAGAAGTTGTTAGCAGAAAATCTACTTCTCTGCCTTCTCATCTGTCCCTTTTCCTTGAGATTGAGATATTAATCTATGATATGACTCTCCCAGATGAGAAGAAAACTGCATAAGTTCTATCTAGTATGCTCCAGAAACTAAAATAAAATAAATGTACCCTTTAGGCACTAGCATGATGTTTCTGTGTAAGTAGTCTGAATTGGCAGTACTGCACTGCATCCAAGTTAAATAAAAATATTTATATTATATTTATATATTTATAATACTGAAACCTGTGAAATTATTTTCAATACTTTTTAAAATTAGCTGATAACTCTATTCATTAATTCATATAACTTTGATATTTCTATTTGCATTGGTTTTATTCTGCTTTTCCCTCTCTATTATAAAAATTTGACTTTCATATAAATTAAAATAGGGATCAGGAATTTGGGAACCTTGGGTGGAAATGCTCAAATCAGCTCCTCCTATACCTCAGGATTTGACGTTTAATGAAATAATAGTGCCAACTCTGGATACAGTTCGATATATGGCATTGATGGAGTTGCTGACAGTGCATCAAAAGCCTTCTATATTTGTGGGGCCAACAGGAACCGGAAAAAGTACCTATATCACTGTAAGTACTTTTAAAACAGATGTTAGAGATTATTGAAAGGGGTTAGATGAGGAGTAAATTGATGACATGAAGAAAATGAGACATGGATCTTTTGGATATTATGAAATGAAATTATGAGCAACTAAAAAAAGAAGTTATGTAGGTGTGGTATTTTTTTCTTATTTTATCTTTATTTTTCTTCACACTTAGAGACTACATTCTTAAGGAGCATTCAAATATCCAGTGAAAAAAGCTGCTAATACCATGTAAACAAGACTCTCCAATTTTATTCCTTTATTGATTTATTTTGCATTGTGATTATATTTCGCATATACTTGGCATGGTCCACAGAGACACTGGTGTACGAAAAACTATTCACTAATTCATCCAGTCAAAACAACAACAAAAAAATATTTATGTTCTAGAGTTAGAAGCAGCAAAAATGTGTGCCACTGTTATTGTGGAAAAGTTTAGGAGATAATAACCTTTATTCCGTTTATACTATGGCAATTCCATGGATTAGCAAACAGTGGAGAACAAAAATTTTGTCACTGAAAGACATCTGAAGGCAAAAAATTAGAAGCAGTATTAGTAAAGAATTCTTTATAGAAACAGACTGTAGTGGGAAGGGAAAATCAGCTTGTCAAAATCGTCCCAGGCGGTTTTCTTTAAAAAATCAATTGGCTGCATATATGTTCATTACAATAAAAAACATTTGCACATTAAGAAATAAAATTTTAAAAAATATATCAAAATAATAGTGTTCTTTCTCTGGAATGTGAAATACTCTTTATATCCTTGTCCTTGGGAGAAAATGAAAAAGAAATACAAATGATGCTGATAATCAGACTAGACTGACTGTAGTTTTTGGTGGTATGCCATTTCTGCTATTTTTGAAAAAAAATGTTTTTGGCAAAATGGTAATACTTGTTCTAGTTTCAGGATTTTTAAGCTAAAGAAAGAAGAAAAATGATAGTTTTTTTTTCAAAATATTTTTAAAATAGTATGGATGACATAGATAAGAATTCTAATGTATGACATTAAAAAGTTTAGATAACTTAATCTTCAGATAGATCGGACAGATACTGGTGGGTTAAATCCTGATGCTGTCAATCTTTCTGGGAGTCTATTAAAACCTGATAAGTAATGGAACTGTAGCAATATAGTGGTCCTGCTGTTGAGGTTCACTTAAGGAAATTTCCAAGTCAGCTTTTTTCATTGTGTTCCATCTAGATCCACGGTAAAGTATTCTTTATTTTTGAGGAAAAAAGTGTTCTAACTCAGTGGAGATATGGCAAAGTCATTACTGCATTTTTAACTGAGATTCTCTAAATGATGCATAAGAGAGAAGCCGGTTCCCCATCATGTCTTTTTGTAGAGAGTTATGCTTTCGATGATTCATGCCATCAGCACAAAACCTGTGTACACTTGTTTTGCAGAGAGTAAGACTTGAACGTTATGTAAGGAGATAAATAAGTTCAGTTCATGTTTTTGAAGCTGTAATTTTCTCTTCCTTTTGTATCATCAAATTAAGTTACTGACTTAGGATTATGTAACCTACTTCAATTTTTAAGTTACTATTCTGAAATAATTAAAAAAAAAGATTAAGACTGGAACAAGGTGTGGTCATAAAAACTGTTCTGGAAATGCAGAAATACAATAAATCATAAATAAAGCATTTATTCATAATGCAGAATATGGTGCATTTTTACTGCCTTGTTAATTCTGGGAGTAGTAGTTAAGAATGTAGTATTTCTTGGGAGTTCAGTATTGATAAAAAGAGAAAGAAATGTGCTTATTGAGTTACATTGCTCTGGTTTTTGTATATTGTCATTATTATACTTTCATGCAGAAGTTCATTGTTTTCATTCAAAAGTAGAAATTAGATGTTATTTCTACTACAAGATCATAAGGTCTGAAAACTCCAAGATCTGTTGATAAGAGATGAAGCAAGTCACTAGAGACATTAATTTATATGCAGCATTGCTCTGTAGCAATGTCTGAAAGGATAACTTAGAACCCTGGGATTTTACTTATGTGTGGGTAAGAAATGAATCCTATTCAGTCTTACTCAAAACAGTGACTTGGATCCAGATTTCCTCTGGAGATTACATTTAAACTAATAAAAAAGAGACTTTGGAAGGTAGCTAGCATTGTAAAATAAGATCAGTCTTGACCATAAAACTTATTTTTACATTTGTTTTTGTATGCCCTTTGAAGGAAATATTCCTGGAAACTCATCAAAACTAAGCATGAGTATTTTGACCTGTGGCTAGCTTAGCATTTTTTGGTGTGGATTAGCACAGGTATTATAAATCAATAGTCATATGTAATTATTATTATTATTATTAATTAATAATCAATAATATGGTGAAGTGTTTTGTTTGCATAAAATACTAACATACTGAATTTATATAATATACTGGGCATTTTTTTCTTTTTTTTTTTAGAATACATGAAAATGTCCATAATGTGAAGTAGAAATTTTTATCTGAATTAAGTTCATTATTATTTTGAATTATTCAAGAATATTGATTTATCTGACGAAATATGATTAAAGTGTTATCTTAAAGATAAATTACTACTTTCTCATATTAAATGAAATAAAAATGGCACAAATTGCTTGTTTAATTGCTACTTGCTAAATTGCTTTAACATTTGTCTACATATGTATTTTAACTTTCTCCTCAATTCTTCCAGAATTTCCTTTTAAATAGTTTGAATAAAGAAGTCTATAAGCCGCTGCTCATTAACTTTTCAGCACAAACTACGGCAGCTCAGACTCAGAATATTATAATGTCAAAGCTGGATAAAAGGAGAAAAGGAATTTTTGGGCCTCCTCTGGGGAAAAGAATGGTAACTGATACATTTCTGTATGCAAGCAAGAGTTTAAATGCAAACAAAAATATATGAATGTGTTATTTTCTCAAGTGATATTGAGAAAGATTGATAAACCCTTGGAGTTCTAATTTTTCTAATTTACATGCAGAATTTTCCTATCTTATTTCTCTCTTTCACCAATAATATGCATCTCATTTTAATCAACTGAAGAAAAGGATATGATAGATATATATGATATGAATAACGGTGAACAGCATATCATACTTCCTCCTCCATATTTTGTGACACTGTTCTTAAGACAAGAGTTCTTTATGGGTAAGGTGCTGCTGACAGCTCTTGAGTGTTGTGGTCTCTGAGTTTTATATACATCTAAAAGTGGAATTACCAAGGGTTTGTCATTTGTTGTAGATTTGGATTTTTTATGTTATGGAGACAAGAAGCTTGCTCACCCTTGTTGCTCATTTGCATGGGCATCTGTCAATGGAGACGCAAACAGAACTCTGGAGTGAAAAAAATGGATATAGGAACCAAGTCAGGTTTCTTTTGAAGGATCACTAATTCAAAGCCATCTCAGTTTGTTGCTCAGATTACAATTTTAAATAAGAAAAAGGCTGGTGGCTTAACCTGTTTTCATTTTGACCAAATTTCTTCTCCATATCAATTAAAGAAAGAGAAGAAAGAGGGATAAAAGGCATAAATGTGTTTCTAGAACTTGCATTATTTGTATTAGGTTAGCTGTGTGAAGATGTTTCCTGATCAGCGGTGGCATGTGCTTTAGGAATAGCAGTGCTAAAAATGATATAATGCTTAATAGACTTGATAGTCAAAGTGAAGTTTGAAATTTTCATGGCTCTTCTTGACTCTTGAATTTTAACAAGAAAAGGCTAATAAGTGGCACAGAAGGCTTAAGTATTTGCCATCTTTCATTAAATGTTCTCAGATACAAGAAAAGAAATACAGATTCTCTCTCCTCTGTAAGTATGTTTTGGAATGTCTTCAGAATTGGCACAGCTACTTTTAAAGTTGTTTTGCATTTAATTTGACAGCAACTACAGTAAGAACTTTGTGATGATTCTCAAAAGGTTGTACTTGTGTACTATACCAATTCAGCAAAATCAATAAATACAAAATTCCTTTGTTTTCCCTTTTCAGGTTGTATTTGTAGATGATGTAAACATGCCAGCCCGAGAGGTCTATGGTGCTCAACCTCCTGTTGAATTACTACGACAGTGGTTAGATCACTGGAATTGGTATGACCTTAAAGACTGCTCAATGATTAAACTTGTAGATATTCAGATTGTTTGTGCAATGGGACCACCAGGTAAGAGATGTATACTGTACATTTTTTTCCCTGTTTCTTTGGTTTTCAAATGCTAAATGCTTATTGCTTTAGTTTCAGTCTTTATGGCTAGGAATAGGACTTTCTTGTAGGAAACACGAGCAGGAGTCACATTAAAGTGGTTGAAGAGCAGCAAAGTGACTACACAAGCCTAACAGGAAGAAATATTGCTTTGTAGGAAGACAAGAGTGTATCTGGACAGTATTTTTGATAATCTTCTGGGCTAATGAAACCTTCTTTGAAACTTTTAAAAATAGCAGCAAATAAACCTTACTTTACTTGGCACAAAAATGAAGTAAATCACATGATGTACGGAGGTCATCTTTCTCATAGCCTGTTTACATGTTGACTATATATATGTAGTGTGCTCCAACAGTAATGCCTCCTATTTATTTCTATGGAAAATACAACAAATACAAAGAGCACAGTAACACTGATAGAGGAAATTCTCAGGTACAAAACACTGCTGTTCAATGCAGTCACCACCATTATCTGTGCATTTTTACCAGCAATGAATAGCCTGCGCCCTATGCTCATAAAAATCTGCATCAGCAGAGGTGACAGGCTGTCACCACTGCTGAAGCATGCCATCCACCCCCCACTGTGCTCACATCCACTGTTTGGTTACCTTAAATGTTCTGTAAGCATCAGTGAATGTCAGTGGGTGCCATTTTTTCTGCATGGAGGAGTTCATTGACATACCATTGTTTTATATGCTCTTCCACTTCAGACGCCATTGTCAGACTGCCCCTCTGCTGCCATATGTCGCACGGCAACAACATGTAACGGGATAGTGGTTGGCAGATTCAACCTCTACTGCCATACTACCAACATCTGCCTCTGATGTTGTGGGCCAGCATAATAAAATGGGAGACATTACTTTCAGAGCAATCCCTGAGCTGCAGCTGCACACTCTGCCATCTACCCCCATCCTCTTCAGGTTTTTCTACATCATGTCACCTGGTATGGAATATCCTCTAGCCAGTTTAGGTCAGCTGTCCTGGTTCTACTCCTTAACTTCTTGTGTGCTCTCAGCCCTCCTCACTAGTAGGACAGTATGAAAAGCTGAGAAACTGAAATGTCCTTGGCTCTGTGCAGTACTGTTCAGCAACAACTAAAACACTGATACGTTATCGACATTTTTTTTCTCCTAAAGCCAAAACATAGCATTATACCAGACACTATGAAGAAAAAAAGAATATCAGCTCCCAGCTGAAGCCAGGACAGCAGTGTTCATCCACAGTTCAAAGCACTTTATCTAAACCATTAGTCTGTGGAACTGAACAGAGGGAAACTGTGAAAGAAAAGCCCAACTTAATTGTACATCTTACTTTTTAGAAATTATTTTTCATTTTGGCCAAATCTTGGAGGCGCTTTTTTCTGTAAAGCTTCCCTTTGTTCCTTTCTCAGGCTTTTTTACATGAGGATGCTTTCAAAATCAAGAATATACACATAGAGTTTATGATAAAAACTTTCTTCTGCAACAGACATGTGGTTAAAATAATTTCAGGTCTATTTATCTATAACCTGAACATTTCAGTCTTTATTTTGCATGCTGTTTTTCACAAGAGTTTAGGACGTGGTGAAGTACTTTTCAGTGAGGCACTGCTAGTTGAATGAAAGATGAATATTAAAAAAATATTGCTAGGCTTTTACTGTTTTACTCTAATTTTTTCTGTTATTTACAATAGTAGTGCTTTCTAATACTTAGGTGGTGGTCGAAACCCAGTAACACCACGATTCTTGCGACACTTCAATAAAATTACCATTAATGAGTTTGATGATGAATCCATGTACACAATATTTTCTAGAATCTTAGAGTGGCATCTGACTATATGGTAAGAGACCTTTTTGTATGAAAAAAATAAAAAAAAATTATGTTACTAGGAAATCTGAAAGATGTTTGTAGGAACTTTCTCTTTTAAAGAAATGACCATCTTTTATATCCTGTGCCTTTTGTGGCATTCATTACTCCAACTGAACTAGTGATCATGCTGAAATAGTGGAGAAGTTATTCTTCTAAAGTTTCCAACGAAGTTTTAGATTAGCTGAGGCTAAGTAAGTTAGTTGAGATATTTTATTAATACAGTGTTCTTTGATGTGTAAATAGAATTTGATTAGTAATTGTTCAAAGAACAGAACCAGAATCTGTTCTTAAATTTCCTCTGGTTTGACAAGGTTTATTCTATCTTTAGCCTTTCACTGCTGCAAAATTTTAAATTGTATTATTAGAATTTTTTATATTTTTATTGATTTAACTTCCATTATTCTATCCATTCTAACAGCAAAGTCTCAGAAAATTGTAATATCCTGTTTCTTGACTAGGTTTATGCTTGACAGCTTCTGACCCTTTGAGAGGGAGATAGAAGGAAGACAGCAAGGACTATTAGACCAACTTTTCTGTTGCTGTTGTTAGTCATAAAAATATGAGGGGGGGAAGGGTATAATTGTTTATGTCTAATGTAGGCAATTTTTCCAGCATGTACCACGGTTACTAGATTTGATTCATAGATAAGGTTAGTCTTTTAATCTAGTAAGAGAACTAATATTTGTAAAACTGCCCATGAAGAAGTATAAATATTCTGTGCTGGTCAGACCTCACCTGGAGTACTGTCTCCAGATGTGGAGTCCTCAGTACAGGAGATATGTGGGCCTGTTGGAGCACATTCATGGGAGTGCAACAGAAATGATCTGAGGGATGGAACACCTCCTCTGTGAAGGCAGACTGAGAGAGTTGGGGCTGTTAGCCTGAGGAAGAAAAGGTTTCATAGGGAGACCTAGTAGTGGCCTTCCAGGATCTGAATGGGGGCTATAGGAAAGAAGGGGCCAGACTCTCTAACAGAGTCTGTTGAGATAGTAAAAGAGGAAATGGCTTCAAACTATAAGAGGGGAGATTTAGATTGCATATAAGGAAGAAAGTTTTTACAGTGAGGGTGGTGAGGCACTGGAAGAGGTTGTCCAGAGAGGTGGTGGATGCTCCATCCTTGGAGGCATTCAAGGTCAGTTTGAACCAGGCTCTGAGCCCCCTGATCTAGTGTAGGTGTTCCCTATTCATTGCAATGGGGTTGGACTAGATGACCTTGAAGAGTCCCTTCCAGTTCAAATGATTTTATGATTATGTAATTACAGAATTTCAAAACTGGCATGGACTCAGGAGTAAATCGAAGTCTGCATTATTGTATTGTTTATTAATTCATATTAGCATGTGATAGAATTGTGAGAGCCACTCTGTTCTTACCACCTTTTATACGTTATCAGTTACAGCTTTCCATCACAATATGTAGAACTGATTCCGCAAATTATTAATGGAACCATGCATATGTATAAAGAAGCTATGAAGAATCTACTTCCTACCCCAGCCAAATCACACTATTTGTTCAATCTCCGTGATTTTTCACGTGTTATTCAAGGTGTTTGCCTGTCAAGGCCTGAAACAACAGAGTCTACAGGAATGATGAAACGTCTCTGGGTTCATGAGGTAAATCACATAATACTAAGAAATAATTGTATTTAAGATGCATTTGGGTTAGGGAGGTCCCAGATATGTGTACAGACTGGGAGAAGGACTCCTTGAGAGCGGCCCTGGTGGATGAAATGCTGGACATGAAGCAAAGCCTTCGACACTGTCTCCCGCAGTATTCTCCTGGAGAAGCACGAGGGGAATAGCCTCAAGTTGTGCCTGGGGAGATTTAAGCTGGACATTAGGAAATACTACTACTCTGAAAGAGTGGTCAGGCACTGGAATGGGCTGCCCAGGGAAGTGGTGGAGTCACCGCCCCTGGAGGTGTTCAAGAAATGTTTAGATATAGCGTTGAGAGACATGGTTTAGTGGGGTTATTGGTGGTGGGTGGATGGTTGGACTGGATGATCTTGTAGGTCTTTTCCAACCTAGCTAATACTATGATTTTATGAGCCAGTAGCACTATGCATGTTCTTTTAGACAAAAAGGCCAACAGAATCCTGGGTTGCATCAAAAGAAGGGTGGCCAACAGAGCAAGAGAGGTGATTGTCCTCCTTTACTCTGCCCTTGTGAGACCCTATCTGAAGTATTGCTTCCAGGTGTGGAATTCTCACCTCAGGAAGGATGTGGAGCTTTTGGAGTGGGTCTGGAGGAGGGTCACAAAGATGATTAGATGGCAGGAGCACCTCTTCTGTGAAGACAGGCTGAGGGAGCTGAGCTTATTCAACCTGGAAAAGAGAAGGCTGTGGGGAGACCTCATTGCAGCCTTCCAGTACTTAAAGGAAGCTTATAAACAGGAGGGAAGTCAACTTCTTACATGGGTAGATAGTGATAGGACAAGGGAGACTGGTTTAAACAAGGTAAGGGGAGGTTTTTCACTGAGAGTGTTGTGAGGTGCTGGAACAGGCTGCCCAGAGAAGTTCTGGATGCTCCATCCCTGGAGATTTTCAAGGCTGGGTTGGATGTGACCCTGGGCAACCTCATCTAGTGCCTGATTTATTGGTTGGAAACCCTTCCTCCTGTGGCATGCAGATTGGAACTTTGAGGTCGCTTCCAACCCAGACCATTCTGTGATTCTATGGAAATATGAATCATATCTTCATAGACAAGTTGACTGTTGATTCACTTCCATGCGACTATGTGGTCTCTGGTTGCTCCTTTGAATGCTTACACAGTCCTTTCCATTTCTTCTCTCCTTCCTCCTCACAAAAAAGACAAATTAATCATGAAAATAACAGCAAGTAGTCCTGGAAATTTTAGTGATCTGAAGTTTGAGCCCTATTTTATTACTATTATTATTTTTTTCTTCTGATCTTCCTTTAGAAGAAACTTCCAACCCTTCGGTCTTCTGCAAATGCTTCCCATCAGTGATAGTAGAATAGACACCTTAGAGGAGCTCAAGTGAAACATTGCTGCTTTTTTTTTTTTATTTATTTTTCCTCTGGAATTAAAGGAAAGCAAGGTTGTTTGTAATTGTTGCTTTTAAAATATTTGGCAGTAGTTTATAGAATCAACATAAAGTAACTACAGAAGAGATCTTTGGTAGTCAGCCCATCAACTATCCTTCCTCAAAGCAGGATCACATAAAGAAAGGAACAATAGCAAATTTTGAAGAAGCTTTTCTAGAAGCTTTTTACAGTTCTCTGAGTACAAATACAACCCACTCCAGGCAATCCATTCCTGTTCTTCACCATCTTATTAATTAAAAAGATTTTCTATTATCCAGCTGCGGTCTTCTTTCCTGAAATACAAACCCATAACTTGTCCTATTTTTCCGTATCAGAAAGATCAGAATTCCTACCTCTCTGCAGCAGCCTTTTCTACATTTATATATTAATAAACACATAACATTTATTAGAATGTGCATAGCAAATATATATATATATATATATACACATGTATTTCCACACAGGTATCTACTTTAATTCCAAGATAATAATATTGGGCTCAACTGTTCCAATTGATTCTAAATATCTGTTTCTTTATTTCTACGTTTTAAAGTTTAAGATACTTTATATTCTGAAATCTTTTTTTTTCTTTGATTTGTATTTGGTTTATCTTTATTAAAATAAATATAAATTCAAGAGCAGAAGCAACTACTAAAATGTAATTATTTTGATCATACAGGTCCTTAGAGTATATTACGATCGCTTGGTGGACAATCCTGATAGGGCTTGGCTTGTTGGATTTATCCAAGAGATTATGAATAAAGACTTGCATGAAGACTTTCATGAACTTTTCCAAAATCTGGACTCCAATAGTGATGGCAGAGTGGAAGAAGATGACTTGCGTACCTTAATGTTTTGTGATTTTCATGACCCTAAAAGAGATGACACTAAATATAGAGAGATCACTGATGCAGATCAGCTGAGATTAGTTGTAGAGAGTCATCTTGAAGAGTTTAATAACTTAAGCAAAAAGCCAATGCAGCTAGTCTTGTTCCAGTTTGCTATAGAACATATTTGTAGAATTTCCCGTATTCTGAAACAGCCTCGCAGCCATGCCCTCCTTGTTGGTGTTGGAGGGAGTGGTCGACAATCTCTTACTCGATTAGCAGCCCACATGGCTGAGTACAACCTTTTTCAGGTTGAAATAACTAAAAGTTATGGTATCAATGAATGGCACAAAGACTTAAAAGACATACTAAGGAAATCTACAGAAGCGGAAATGCAGGGAGTTTTCTTGTTCACTGATACACAGATAAAAAAAGAGTCATTCTTGGAAGACATTAACAACTTACTAAATGCAGGCGAAGTGCCAAACCTCTTTGCTGTAGATGAGAAACAAGAAATTTGTGAACAAATGCGTCAAATAGATCGCCAGAGGGACAGGACAAAACAAACGGATGGTAGCCCTATAGCTCTTTTTAATATGTTTGTTGATCGCTGCCGAGATCAGCTTCATATAGTATTGGCAATGAGTCCAATTGGAGATGCTTTCCGTAATCGCCTTCGTAAATTTCCTGCTCTTGTCAACTGCTGCACGCTAGACTGGTTTCAGGTAAAAAGAAAAATTTTATTTGGCTTAATTTTCTAATGGAAATGCAATAGAAACATGACTTCAGCCATTTTTGTGGCAAGTAATTCTGATTAAGATAGCAGTGAAAAATACCTTGGATTTTTTTAGTGTTATGCTTTAAATTGTTTACCGACTTAGAATAAACCTGACTGTAATAAAAGCTAATATAGGAAGAATACAAAATCATCAATAAAATAAATGTCTGATTGTGGTATAAGAGTATAACTGAATGAACATAGTACTGTAGACATTATAGATTTAAAAATGAATTGTTTTCTATTATTACAAGTACTACCAGAATCTGTGTCCCCAAAAAAGTTTGAAAGTGAAAAAGTTTGAAACTTTTTGATGCAGACCACCATTTTTTCCCAATTACTCTGCAATAAGACTGTATTTTGGATGTGCCATGCTAAAGACTCTAGATACAATACGTAAAGTGTAGTCTATCAAGTTTTAAAAGGTCCTACTGCAACTTGAAAAGAATTTTTAAAGAGGAATAACAACCTTACACCAATATGGACATATTGAAAATGTGAGATTTTCCTTTAAGTAACAATGTTTCCTCTAGATGAGATAAGACAGGGGGCTTGAACTAAATCTCTAGGAATTTGAGTTCTTTCTAGATATGTTATTGTCCTCTTCTATAATGATGATACAGGCCATTTCTTTATGTCTCAGTATCTTCATCTATGAAATAGGATAAAGATTCTTTTTTTTTTTTAAAACGTTTTGATATTTATAAGTGTGAAGTACTGAATAAGAGAAGCGTTTACTCATTTGTTATAGACGTGGCCTGAAGATGCATTAGAAGCAGTTGCCTCTCGTTTCTTGGAAGATGTTGAAATGTCAGAAGAAACTCGAAGTGGGTGTATTGATATGTGTAAAAGCTTCCATACATCTACCATTGTTTTATCTGATTTATACCATGTGGAGCTTCAAAGACACAACTATGTTACACCTACTTCATACTTGGAATTGATCTCCACTTTTAAAACTCTGCTTGAAAAGAAGCGCACGTAAGAATTTATGCATCCTTTACTAACAGAACCCAAGTTCACAAAAAATATTATTTTCTATCTTCTGTAGCTAATCTGAACAAAACAAGGAATTGTTTCTAGTAAAATAAAACATAATTAAAATTATAATAATTGATACTGCCTGCTTCCTCTGAGATTTAATGGAGGCCGTAAGAAAGATATCTGGGAAATCAGCTTCTGAGTTGATAGGTGCCACCAGCTTGGTAGTGGGCAACAGCTGTGCTGTGCTCATTCAGAAAGGATTTCTGCACATCTGTGCAGCTGTTCATTCATGTCTGGTGAGAGGAAGTTCTTCTGCTTTCCTTTTGTTCCCACTAATTGGATTCTGCCATAAAAATTAAGACAAGTTCTCAGTTTCACCAACATGCTGTGAAATACTCCACATTCATATTCTGATACTAAAAGTATTTTCTCAATTATATTAATTCTATTCCAGGCTCACCTCAAATAATAATCTCTTCCCTTTTCTTTCCTTTTCTCTTAACTACTGTATCATCTTGATTTTGTAGTTCCTGGCACTCTGTTGGCAGTAGCTTAATAATTGCTCACTTATATTGAAGTGATAATATATTTATCTATAAACCAATCTCTGTGTATGCATAGTGGAGCAGTTAAAGACTATGGCTTAAGTAATTCCTGCTATAATTGTTATTTGTTGAGCAGATAAAACAAGCATGATGGAGTATTTGGTTACTCGATGTATTGAGAAATCTGGGGAATGGGCACCAGTGAATGCGGTGGTCGAGTACTGATAAAATGTTTTTATAATAAAGAGCTATTGTATTTTCAGCAAGGTGATGGAAATGAAAAGAAGATATGAAGTTGGCTTGGAGAAACTGAACTCTGCTACATCTCAAGTCGCCTGCATGCAGTCTGAGCTGGAAGCTCTGCAGCCTCAGTTACGAGAAGCTAGCAAGCAAGTTGATGAGATGATGGTGGTTATTCAAAAAGAATCCTTGGAAGTAGCCAAAACTGAAAAAATTGTGAAAGCTGATGAAGCAGTGGCAAATGAGCAAGCTATGGCTGCCAAAGCCATCAAAGATGAATGTGATGCTGACTTAGCTCAAGCAATGCCTTATTTAGAAGCTGCTCTGGCTGCTCTTGACACTCTCACTGCACAGGTACATCTAACTGTACATATTTATGCACTAGAGAGGTATTTGGAGAAACAAAAGCTATCTACTTTTCAGATTTTACATTATACTAACAAAAATTCTCATAATTTTTAAACTTTTGGAGATCTTTTGGTTTTAAAAATAAAACATTACTGTATTCTGTAGCAAAAATACGATAAAGCTGTTTTTGTGGATTACAGGATCAAATATTATACTAGACATTTCAAAATTCAAAGCTATAAAAATATTTTGACTCAGCTAGTCAAATTAGGAAAAGATATGTATACTTTTCACTTTCTTATTCAGAACTTTTCAGCCTGTCTACTAATATTTTTACATCTAGTCTTTCAGAGTCTAGGAATTGAGATTCTATGTCTCCTCATTTTAAGGGAGTATGACATAGGAATTCAAAGCAGCCAACTTCTAGTTTTATGGATATCCAGTTCTCCCTTGCCCATAGTGGGATGAGAGGAATTTTCCCAGACTGTAAAAGTGAGGATGGACTGCGTGCTTCTGCTACTGTTAAAAACAAGATTTTCAAATACTTTCAAGGAAATCTTACATGAAAGCAAATGTTTTGTTATCTACAGCTACTGTTGTTACAGATTTAGATAGTTTTAGATTAGGTCATTGTCAGATCATTGGCATGGTTTGTGAAAATAGTAGATGACTTCTTAGTCACTTCAAGGCTTTTGCATGTTTGTGAACAATGAAATGAGAACGTGGTTTGAAGGCCAGTTAATAATTCTTCAGCTCCTTTGAATGCCTAGTGTATCAAAAAAGGTGTATAATAATATAGAAGGAATAAAAAAAGGAGTAGGAACATCCAGTGGGAACGTGGGGGAGTAAGAGGTTTTCCCTCAAAATGTAATTAAGTAGCATGACAAAAACAAATAAAAAGTGCAGGTAGGAGACCTTAGAGTACCTATGCTGGACTTTCTGATTTGCACGTAACTCCACTGATGGTAATCAGAGCAAGACACATGTTGCATATTGTGCCCACAAACCCACATGCATAAATGCGCTTGTAAGTTCCTTGTTTAGAGAAACAGATCTATACATAATTCAGTACTGCTGAAATGAGTATCGTTCTCTTCCATCATTCATTTCATTAATGAAAATACTGCATTTCTGGAGCTAGAATCTGTAATTTTGGTAAACTCTTTATCTTTTGATAAAGTCTGATAAAGTGTGCTTGTCATCATACCACGTACAAAGAACATTAACATTTTGCATTTAATATCACGTACTGATATCTCCCTCTTTTCACAAACAGCAATTCTCTTGCTTTTCTTACAGTTAGTCTTACAGTTACAGAAATTTTCTTAGAGTTCATTTTGCTTTTAGCTGCAAAATAGTTTGCATTTAGTCTTTAAAATAGTCTTTTACTCAAAACCCTCATCAATATTAAGTTAATTTGTATTTTGTCCTTAATTTCATTTCATGGAGTGGCTAACTTTGATATTTGTTCTCTTAGACTTCCTTTCCTGGGAGTTCTATCAACCTGTTCTGACTACCTCATTGAAATTCCCTGGCTTTATTTGTCTGCTGTCCTTTCTCTCACTTGAGCACTTGCATGATTGGAATTGTTGGTCTTAAAACAAAGCTTAAAGCTCCTTCAACTGTAGTTCACTGTTGCAAAGAAATTATTTTCTTTATATTTTCATCTAGTCTAATCATTTCTGTGTTTCTCTGGCATGAGTAAAAATTTCCAGAACATGAAAGATACGTCTTTCTATCCAAATTGCCAAGGTCTCAGAACTCAAAAAAACTCATGGGCAAACTGTCGAAATCTAACACCAATTGGCAAGACAATGGTGAGATTCTAGAAATCCTTTAATGTGTAAGGTATGTATTCTCTGAGAAAGGCTGGTAGAAAGAATACTTGAATTTCCATGCAGAGTTTTTCTTTGAGAAGGAGTGTTCTTACAGAAATCTTTAGTTTACTAAACTTCTGTTTAATTAGTTGTGCTTGTATGTGTAGAATTATTTTGTTCTTTTACATTATATTTCTATACTTGCATTTTAAACTTTGCTTATTTAATTTTGTACTTGGAGAGCATTATGGTTGGAGACAGTTTTTACCTTATGTTACCCTAAATCTACTAATCCACTGTTGAATCGATTCTGTAAGTTTGGAAATACTGTGATAGAGTCTGAACTCAAGGTTAACGGTGGAACATCTGAACTCCGTAACTGAAGTGCAATGCCCACTGATGATTTAGGAGCAGAAAAAGTACATATAAAAATGAGTTACCGATGAGACTTTTTTTTAATCCTCCAAATTGATTGTTGACTAGATTTCATGTCTTTTTGTTTAGAAGTCAATGTTAGTTTAACATCCATAGCACTTTAAAGAGAGAAAAAGAGTGGTAAAATATATATATATATTTTTCAAAATGAAAGTGAGCTGTATATACATATGAACTACACAAGCTTTTGGTATGAACTTGAGATCATAATATGTTTCAAATTATCAAGAATGAAAATAGTAAATGTACATGGAAAAATATCCTGACAGAAAAAGGCTTATTATTTCTGCTGTAATAGAGGAATTAATTCAAACCTATGTTCAGAGTTCTAAAAGTTGGACGTTTTTCTTTGTTTTGTTTTATTTGTTTGTATGTTTGTTTGTAAGGATATTACAGTGGTTAAGTCTATGAAGAGTCCTCCTGCTGGTGTCAAGCTTGTAATGGAAGCTATATGCATCCTTAAAGGTATCAAGGCAGATAGGATTCCAGATCCAACAGGTTCTGGAAGAAAAATTGAGGATTTCTGGGGTCCAGCTAAGAGACTTCTGGGTGACATAAGATTTCTTCAGTCTCTTCATGAATATGACAAGGATAATATTCCCCCAGCTTACATGGCTATCATAAGAAAACAGTACCTTACAAATCCTGAATTTGTACCAGACAAGATTCGAAATGCTTCCACGGCAGCAGAGGGTCTGTGCAAATGGGTCATAGCCATGGATGTTTATGATAAGTAAGTATATATAAAAACAATAGTTAAAATAAATTCTATTGAAGAAATGATTTTTTTTACACCAAAAGAGATTTGGTATTACTTCTTACCAATGCAAAATTTGTGCAAATAAGCAGTCATAAAGATTCATTCATAGAAAATATCCAATGTTGAGGTGTATTTATCCTTTTTCCTAAATCCTTTTTATTTATATTCTATTCAGTTAGCAAATAAAGTTAGCCTTTTTAGAGTATTGCATAGTGAACAGAGGTATTATTGAAATGTCTTTGGAAGTTTCTGACCCATATCAAGCCCCAAGGATACCTTATATTGCATGTTGTTTTTGATGCGCTGAAAAAATATATGTAGTTTTGATAATGTTTCCTTCTTTGATATATCTGGAACCCACATTTAGCAGTAAATCACCATTGGGTGACTAAAGTCAATTTGAAATTTGAGTCATGGTAAGTAGTGCATGCCTTCACTAGACAGAATGTTAGTCAATGACTAAAATACTAGGAAATGCGTACTTGGTAGAGTGTTGCGTTTGAGAACAACTTCAAACGTTATGGTAACCTATTTTTTGAGAGAAAATTAACTAAAAATGTGGTCTTTAAAGAGGATATGCATCTTAAAAGTAAGAGAGAGGATTAATTAATTATGATGCTGATACTTGTGGAATACTGTTTCATTTCAGCTACGTACATTGTCTTCTTTTTTGGGAAGATATGCAGTATGTTTTCAGTTTTGTGTTGCTTCCAGTGTTCTCCTCATTGAAATATCAGTGGAAGACACCAGAATCCTCAAAACTGGAAAATATATCCTTGGATATGAAAAGCTATTAATTTTTTTGTGGGTTAGCTATTTGCATGTGTGCCATGTATAGGTAACTCAATACAGTTATGTGTTTCTAATGGCATAAATCCATCTGTAATGGATTCTAAATTGTGATCAAATGAGACACAGCTTGGAAGGATAACCATTTTCACTTTAAGGTATTAGTTATTATGGAATATTTTCCAGAAACTGCTGAAGTCATTCAGTAGTAGCACAGAAATAATGAAGTAAATACCAGTTGTCTTCACTTTCTATCGAATAATGAAAAACAGAATGTTGCGTAACTACTGAGTTGCTGACGTTTAACGCAGGAGAAACAAAGGGAACTTTTTTTAGTAGTAATTCTGGAATGAGGGTGTAACTTTCAGGTGTTTAATTTATTCTTTGGCTTTGTTTAGAGTGATAAAAAATGTTGCACCCAAAAAGCTGAAGTTGAATGAAGCTGAAGGAAAATTAAACATTGCTATGGATGGTCTAAGAAAGAAACAAGCTGACCTGAAAGAAGTCCAGGATAAATTGGTTGTACTCCAGCAGACACTGGAATCCAAGAAACAGGAGAAAGCTGACTTAGAAAATCAGGTACATGATGCAAAATATGAACTGTTGTTCCACTGATTTTTCAGCAGAGTTATTTGAAATTTATCAAATGGTATTTTTCTTTTTAACTGCCAATATGTTGTCTTCTAGATTAGCATCTTTTTATTTCAGTGTTATGGTCTTGAAGTTTTGAATGGACAAAGCATGGGGAATGAATGCTTTAAAGTAATGAAAAATGCAGACGTTATGAATTTACTGACACAGCTCTCCTGCATCCTCACTCATATCTGCTTTCTTAGGCAGTGGTTAATTTTCTGTCATTTCAGTGGGTTTGCTTAATCATTAACTTGCAGACCAGTACATTTAAACTGTCTGTGCCAAAACAATTTTGAGATTGTTCATGGTAAACTCTGTTCTTGACTGCATAGCTATTATGTGTGCAAAGACAGGCAATGTTTAGAAGACAGTATTTTTATTTTATGTTTTTAAGATTTGTAGTACAACATCATAATGTTTTGTTACAAGGATACTATCAGAATTTGAAATGGAGCCTGAATTCTTGTCTCTAGTTAAACTCATCTCTTTGTGTATTTCTTATGTATCCTGATAGGGTAGAGTTCAGAAGAAAAAGGAAGGAGTAAACTGCATGAGCAGTTGTTACTGGCATACTGTAAATTGGCTGCTGTGGTTAGCAGGAGAGAGAAGGGATTGGAACAGCAATGAGAGCTGGCAACATTTTCCTCTTTGCTTGAAATGTGTCCATACTAGATAGCAAAGAACTCAAACAAAGCCAGATTAAATGCCTGTTAAATCAAATTGGAAAACTTGGAAAAAACTTGGAAAGTTGTTTTAGATAAAAACCTGCAGTAACAGAAATGCAGATTATATATTCATAAGGATGTTTTTCTCATAGGAAATAACATTAAAGTAATTTGATTGCTTTAATGAGACAGTGATCTCCTTGAGGTGTTTTTGATTTTCTTATGTCATGTAGATCATTTTGTTGACTTAAAACTTTCCATGTCACATTTGGAGCTATTATGAATTGCATGTTTTACGTTGGTTGTCTTTCTTAATTTTGATGAAAACACAGCTGACATTTAATGGGATTCCCTGTGCTGGTAGTGAGATTGTTTTTGTTCTTTAAACATTTCCATTGTAACTAGATGTTTTCTTTATGTTTCATGAAATTGTGTTAGAAAACACCTGCACAGAAAAATTAATTTTGAATGCTTTTAATATTTATCTTTAAAGTGATCATGTAATATAATCAATTTTTTTTTCCCCTAAGGTCGACTTATGCTGCAAAAAAATGCAGCGAGCAGAGGAATTGATTGGAGGCCTTGGTGGTGAGAAAACTCGGTGGAATGAGTCTGCTTTGGAGCTGGCAAGGCAGTACATCAATTTGACTGGAGATATGCTTATTTCATCAGGAATTGTAGCTTACCTAGGAGCATTTACATCCAGCTACAGAAAAGTAATATGCACTGTAATTTCATCCATGTGTTTTGTAATAATCTAAATTTAATTCATTTTTGTTCTAATATAAAGTTTATATTTTGAAATTATTTTTCATAGAGTTCATAGAACTGAAACCATCATAGAATATTGAGTTTTGTGTGTAAGAATCTTATGGGAGATTATTCATTCAGACTTGTATTCATACTTGGCTTTTTTTTTTTTTTTTTGCTCCAAAGTAATTGCCAGTAACTTTATACCTCATGGCTCTGGTCAGTTCTATTCCACTGAGTGGTTTAATTATCCTTACTTTCAGGGAAGATAGAATTAGTGTCTCTTTCTTTAATTCTATATAAAAAGTAGCTCTGTTATATAGCACAATTTGTGCTTGTAACTCTCAGTGAAAAAAAGAAATCCACGCATCTCATTTGAACGCTAGATGTGGATATAAACCTTACTTATTGTTTCTCTCATTTTTAATCAAAGTACTTATTTTGTTCATTTTTCTCTAGAAAATTTTGTACTGTTACAAAATATTGTTTTCTTCATAACATAAATATTTTGATATTACTGTTTTAAATCTTTATAGAGATTGTTTAGAATGTAAATAGATGCAGGTTTTACAAATCCCATTTACATAATTTTTAGAGTCTTCTGCTTTATTCTTATAAGTGCATTTTAAGTAACTCTCACTTTGTGTCTGGGAAAGTAGGACTATTTTTGGTGAAATATTGTAAAGGGTTCTGAACTGTGTTCCTGACGTGTAAATTCTAGTGCAGATGATATTCCTAAGAGATATGTAGAGACATCTCTCACCAAATAAATGTGTATTTCATATATAGCATTTTTAGTGACGTTTTTAGACATCCTATACAGAAGCATGAGTTTCTCTCAATGTGGACTTTTAGTGATCCTGTCTGCAGCACATAGTACAGAAAATGCGTTGAAAAATGCATTTTTAATAGTTCTGGAAATGTTGTAAATGGGCAGAACTTTAGTTAATGTTTGCTTTTTTCTTGTCTAGATGCAAACTAAAGATTGGACATTACTATGTAAAGCCAAAAACATTCCTTGTTCTGATGATTTTTCCTTAACAACTACCTTGGGAGAGCCAGTGGAAATTAGAGCTTGGAATATTGCTGGGTTACCCTCTGACACGTTTTCTATTGATAATGGCATCATTATCTCGTAAGTAAAATAAATAAATCCTAAAATGGATAATTGTTCTTAAATGCTTTCTTACAACGTGTTTTTCTGTTAACTACCTGTGTGGACAGTTTTTCTACTGTTTAAATTGCATAGCTGGTTTAACCATCAAAGTTATAAAATAAATAAATGACTGTAATATTTCAATTCATAAGAAATACTAATAATACCCTTTATAAAGTAAAGTTGTTAAATCTGTGAATTCACTCTCCTCCTTTTTAACTCCTGTGGATTGCTGTAACAATGCCATAATATTTCACAAACATGCTGCATACTGGATTACTCTTCAGTTTGAGATATCCTAAAGTGCTTCACCTGTGCTTTGGACTTTCTCCCGATATGCATAAAGACAGGGCAAAAAAAACCAAAAAACTATATTAACCTTCAAATATATATATCTGCCAAGTATTTATGACAGTGCATTTTTGTTGTTGACCAATACTTTACCGTGGATCGAGTAACTAGAAGCTATTCACAAAAGAAATGAAAAGTGATAAACATTCTATTCTCAAGCTTGGCTTTATCACTATTTCAAAATCATGAACAATGCAAGAACTGAAAGAGTAGAATTTTGAATTCTATTATTGTAGTATAATCAGTAGCTATGGAAGCAATCATCCTTCAAAAACTAAAGCTCTTCTAATTTTAAAGAAACCTGCTATCTGTTACTACCAAGGGGTGGTTCTGCAGAGCTACTGAAGATTATTTTATAAATCTTTCTCTGAGAATAACTTACTTTTTCCCTCAGATCTCACTGGAGATGTTATAGATCTCAACTACTTGTTGACAAACAGTATTTTGCCAAATAGCACAACATCCAGGCTTGTTATGACTAGACGAAGAACCTGTCACTTCTTTCCAGTATGCTTGCCAATTCATAGCTACCGATTTTCAGCTACTAGGTGTTGCTCTTAGGGCAACTGAAGCTGAATTCACCTTGTTTTGATTGGTGTTCTGTTTGTGATTTCTACCCATTTACTTCATTTCACATCTCTTGGCTCTGTATTTTCTGTACAAAGAATAAAAAATTCTTATAACCAGTCTAGTGGCTGTCAAATCTGTTAGCATGTACCTATATAACACGTACGTAACATCTTCTCTGCAGTACTGCATTGCATGAACTTACTGATACAAATCTTTAATTGTTATTACCATTTACGTGAAAATTCTTCTCACTGTTTGAGGAGGCTAATGTTGTGTAACACTGGTGACTGGATACTTCTTTTACTGCAGAGTGAATATTTTCACGCTTAACTAATATTGTATATTAAGCTAACATTTAGAAACGTAGATGTGTGGTTAATAATTCAGCTTTGGTAATTAGGCAGGTGCTGTGAGTGCAATACTAAACAGATGTCAAAGAATAATTCACTAGCTAAAAACCTCAACATATTTTCACTAAACTTTAAAATTAGAATTGATTGTACGTCTGGAAGCAAAACTTCTTGCTGAAGTTTGCAGAGGTATGCTAGGATTATAAATGCAGTAAGTAACTTTGTAAGCAATTACTGTATTAATAATTCAATCACTTAGGCTCAAAAGTTGACAAATGTTAATGAATCCAACAGTTCCACAGTACATCCCATCACATCACTTTTATAAAGCTTTGATCAAAATTCTCTTTGAACTAAGGAAAAGATGATTAGCATTTTAAAACTAAATAATGATATCTCTTAATTTTGAAATATGAGATAAGTTTACCTCAGGTTGAAAATACGTATTATGGTTGTCAATATATGTATATGCCTACATTTTTTTTACGACCTCAAGGAGAATATAAAACGCAACTCCAGCTTTTTATAACAGTACACATATTTTTTATTAAAAAGGAGAATTTAAGAGCTATTCAGAGATATTTTTGGAAATACACACAGTGATTGCTTATGCATTCTCATCAATAAAAAATGATCTTAACAGCGATGAAGCCTTCTGTGGTTGGCTGTTATTAGAGAATCCTTCTTTGGTTAATGTACCTACATGTGGTAAAGAATACTGTAAAAAAAGCTGATAAAGTTGTTATTAAGTCTGGCAAAAATAAAATCTGGAAGTTCTGCCTGTCCATTGCGCTTTAGGATTAGGTTTAAAAGGTGATATCTTTGAAGTATAAAAAGTCTCTTGCATCGAAAATTCTGTTAGTTCACTTGGAAATCCTGACTTATTTCTACTATACTGAAGCTATTCAAAATTTCAAAACTCAGAGCGATCCTTTTATTTTGAAAGTATTATAAAATTAAATGAGATTAATCTTTCTAGGATTTAAGAATTATTATTCTAAGTACTTTCGTTGAAAGGGGGAAATAATTTTTTGTGAGCGAATAACTTGAAGAGTCATGTTTCCTCTTAATCCACTAAAAATTATAGCTGAGTACATGCCTACTAGGATTTCGGACTTACATGCTGTTGTTTTAATGTAAAAAGGAAAAATATTGCTTTAAAAACTACTTTGAGGTAACACTGAAGAGCTTATGTTTCAGCTTTGAAATTTGTATTTTTCCCGTCAGTAATGCAAGAAGATGGCCTCTTATGATAGATCCTCAGGGTCAAGCAAATAAATGGATAAAGAATATGGAAAAAGTCAATAGCTTGCATGTAATCAAGCTCAGTGACCCTCAATTTGTTACAACGCTGGAAAATTGCATTCAGTTTGGCAGCCCTGGTAAGTTATTGAATAATGAAAGTGTAAATTGTGGAAGAACCTGGAGAGGGCACAATTAACTAAAAAATGGAACGCCAGTGAGTGTCAAATGGTTCTGTTTTGGAATCAAATTAGAACTATCATAGTTGATGCCCTCGATTCAGGTTATAAGATAATTCTCAGGAGAAAATGATTCTAATCCTCAATTTAATTGCTATCTTTTAATTGCTCTGTAAGATTTATCACATCTTTATTTTCACGTTACAATCATTTGATTTCTAAAAAGGAATGTTGTTTTTATTTATGTTTTTTTAAGAGTATAAACTACCAGATTGCTAGGCTGGGATCACTTAATGATTTCTCTATCCTGTATAGTAATTTTACTGCAGCTGCTGTACTGTTGTACCCTCAAACATAAGTAAGTTAGTTAATAGAATACATCATGATAATTGCAGCCATTTTTAATGGATAACTGGAGTTCAAGTAAAGAAATGGATTGTTTATTCTCCATTATCTCTCATGATTTTGAGATTCTCATAGACTTAAAGTGAAAGAGAAGCAGACTTGGATACTTGAAGTGATTTCTTTCGGTGGCATGTGGCATATGATTTGGTCCCTTTTTAAAAATGGTAATTTTAAACTGCTGTTCTAATCCATTGGCGGCAGTAATACAAGTTTCAGTTGCTTGTTTGCAATTTAATATAACATTAGGAAAAAATATTAAGGGTACAGTTCTTTAATTCAGTTTTCAGTTGGCTGAATGCTCTAAGAAATATTAAGCATATCTGTAAATACTGCCTGATTAATATTTTTATTTTTTGCACGCTGCTTACTAATAATGTGCATATTGCAAAAAACAGTCATTAAGTAACATAAACGGCAAGATAGCCCTAGTAACTCTTATGTTATGTTGAAGTGCTTCTAGAAAATATTGGAGAAGAACTGGATCCTATTCTAGAGCCACTATTGCTCAAACAGACGTTTAAGCAGTCAGGAAGTATATGCATTTGCCTCGGAGACTCCACTATTGAGTATGCTCCTGAATTCCGCTTTTATATTACAACTAAGCTGAGAAATCCCCATTATCTTCCTGAAATATCTGTAAAGGTGAGAATTTTGAAAGCAAATGTACAACTCTGTTTTAATTTTAGAATGATTCCTTGGCTACAATAGGGAAGATTTTCTGGCATTTGTTGATTCCTCCCCACTTGCCAACTTATTTCCTTCTGGTATTGCTGGAAGACTGGTGTCATATCTCATATCTAATATTTCACCTTGCAATAGGTGCAATAGGAGAAAAGAGTATTTTCATACTCTAAGAAAATGTTTTTTTATTTTAACACCTTTTCTTGTCTGTATCTCTTGATGCTTTTCAGTAACCTCTATTACAAAAGTGTAGACAGAGATTTAATATAGCATTCACATCACATGCAAAATCTAGTTAGACTTTCATATTCAAGATTCTTATTTGTTGTATAGTTAATTTCTGATGTTGTGCCTTGTTTATGAAATATATAAAAATTATTTCCAGATTTTTGTATTTGATAACGATCCTTATATTCAAGGAACAAAAAAAAGTGTTTCCTGTTTTCAAGAATGAAATTGGTGGTTTATTCATTTCAAAATTGCTTGAGAGAAGTATTGCACTTTTTATTCACCACTGCTTTTAAAGAATTTTTAATAGAAAAATATTGCAAATTTACACTGTGGTTAAACACTGTACTGAAATGCAGAATCTTGAAATGAAACTTGGTAAACATGATATTCAGCAACGTGGAAGACTAAGTTAAGTTTCAACTCTGAAGGAGTACTGAAAGCAGGAAAAATGAACAAAACTGCATGAAACGGAATAACTTTTGTTCAGTTCTTTTCTCAAAAAAGATAATTAGTTTCAGGTTCAGAAAAGAAGATGAAATATAAAAGGAAGAGAGCTTCCAAAAGATTTAGTCTTAGAGTATGAATGCATTTAAAATTATATGAAAATAATTTCCTAAGCTTTTTTTTATTTAATAGAATTAAAATCTCCCAGTTGCCAATCAGCAGTTGATACAGAATTCTTTCCACCTCCAGGATATGAGATATTTGTAAAGATGAATCTTTAGTTGGGTTCCATGCAGTCACTTGTTAATTGCTCTAACAAGGACAATTTGCTCTGTGACATTGCTGGATATACACTTAGCTGCACACTAGCCAGCTAAACTGGCTAATAGACAGGAAGAAGTAGGCTGAAAAGTAATATTTAAATATCTTGATCTGAACATAATTGCAACACCCATTGGTGTAATTGTCCTGAAGACCTGAAGATTACCCTGGAGCTAGCTAATGAAAAAAGAGTTTAGAGAAAATAGTTATTGATTTGGCTATCGTATTTTGTGGAAATGATTGTAATGAATTCTGATGTCTTATACAGTGAAGCCTTCAAAGACACGTATAGAATATATTACATGTATTTGCAGTACAGATATATATTTGCAGTTATTAGCCATTCAGAGTATCTTTTCTCCATTTGTAAGATTACTTATCAGAAATTGTGTAATTAAAAAAGCACTAAAAAACCCCATAATTTTCAGCTCTAGGAAAGCTGTCTTATTCATGTCCATTAAAAATATCATTACATCCCTCTGAGAATAAGGAGGAACGTAGACAGCTCTTTGTGCTTAATCCTCAGAGGCTCAGGTATCTGAACCAGCGTGTTTCAGAGCACGGCAGCTCTGACTGAAAGTTATCTCACACAGCTGCTTGCAGCAAACTTTCTGCTTTGAGGAATGGAAGTGGAGTTTCTGAAATACTCCTTCTGTTAATAAACTTTAGATCCCTTTTCTATTTCCCTTTAGGTTACCAGTATTAAAATTGCTAGAGAAGATGGGGAAGAAGTAGGCCACAATGCTTGTGAAGATCTTACTGATTCGTGGTGTCATATATAACTGAACTTCTTCTCAAAATTCCTGTGTGAAAAAGCAGTGAAAGAACCTCAAATGAGGCTTACTGTAACAAATACCTATTAATGATGTATTTTAAGAAAGTTAGAATACTACCCCTCCTAACTTTGCAAGCAAAGCTTATAGAAAAAAGTCTTTGACAACTTGATATTATTAGCGGAAGAAGATTAAGACAAATTGATTTTACAGGTATTTCTGTACCCTAACTAATTGTGAGGTTCAAGGTGAACATTCTTTTGAAATACAAGTCAGTGATCATCTGTGCCTTCCAAAAAAGCCGAAAGAGAATCTGTAGTCACTATAAGATAGTTCCTTCAAGCCAAGACTTTAATCAGTCTTAAACTGATGAGTTGATTTTCTTGGTTTTAAACTACATGCATCAACTGTTTTCTAGCCTCTACTGGTAATGTATTCTTTATCTTTCACATGTAAAATATTACGCATTTTTTGGTGTTTCAACCAGAGCATGTCATTTATTGGATCAGTTCTAAATATGTAATGGCACATAAATTCTTTTAATAAATATATTTTTTTTAAGTCTAATTTTTTTTTCAGTTACTGTTATTTTCTCATGAAAGAGAGAAGATGACATTATGCTATTTCTAAGGTACAAATATCTGTGGCAATAACAAGAGCACAAACTACATGTGAACAGGGCCTTTAAAGGGGGAAAATACATGCTGCAGGGGCAATACTACACTCCAGTGTGTATGTTACCACTTACTTTATGAAAATTTCAAAGATTTTATAATAAGAAGTAAGAAGTTTCTTAAAACTCTAAAAAGTGGTCTGTATTTGTATTTTTCTAAAATACTTTGACAGCATCCCTTTTGTAGAGGGATGTTCAGATTGAACAGATGTGGAGAACAAACATTAACAAATTTATTTACAGAACTTGTACGTTAAGTTGAATCTTCCATTCTTAGAAATCTCTCTGTGAAAGCAATTTGATGCATAAAGGTATCAAATGGGAAGATCGTTCTGTTATGTACAAGTGTTTATTCATGTTACATGGACCAGTCATTTGAAGCATTAATATTTAGAGTCAGTGTAATTTCGAGGAATGAAATGAAATAGTTTTATGGTTAACTTTGTGAGTTAATCCTCGTGTTAGCTTTCCAACACACAATCTTAAACCCTCATCTGCAATTCATTTACTCTCAAATTTTGGTATGACATGATGTTATACAAGCCTCATCCTGTAAATGAGTAAACATTGCATATGGTCACCTCTCAAAACGTCTTTTTTTCTAACAGGTAACATTATTGAATTTCATGATAACTTCAGAAGGAATGCAGGATCAGCTTCTTGGAATTGTAGTTGCAAGAGAAAGACCAGATCTTGAAGGAGAAAAACAAGCCCTCATCCTTCAAGGGGCTGCGAATAAAAGGTATCAAGATAATTTCCCTTGCTAGGGACAGAAGCAGATTGCAGTTTAAGAAAATAAAAACTTAAATAGGGAGATGTGTCATTGATAAGCAAACTTCTGATCCTGTTGTCTGTTTTTATATGTCCCTTTCAAGATGTTATTAACATATGAATTGCTGTCCTCACAAATGTTGATGTTTTACAGATTTTTTTCATTATATGCTAGGTTTGCAATTATTGTACTTGTGGAAGACATCTTTTCCCATAGGTCAAAACATGAAATGTGTAGCATTCAAAATGTGGCGCTTTCTTCCTTTGCATTTACATGAACAATGTCCATTTCTAGTCTGAAATTAGCTTTATTTTTCGGAAATTTAAGCCAATACTTAATAACAAGAACAAAAAAGGTTTTGTTATGTAAGTTGCATAACATGAATAGAGTCTACACATTATCTTCTTTTATGGAAACTAGCAGAAAATGACTGATTTTAATATGCAAAAAATTTGTATTTTATTTTAGGCAACTAAAAGAAATAGAAGACAAGATTTTAGAAGTTCTTTCAGCTTCAGAAGGAAATATTTTGGAGGATGAGACTGCTATTAAGATATTATCTTCTTCTAAAGTTCTAGCTAATGAGATTTCTGAAAAACAATCTGTAGCTGAAGAAACAGAAAAGAAGATTGATGCCACTCGTATGGGCTATCGTCCTATTTCTGTCCATTCATCGATCTTGTTTTTTTCTATTACTGATCTAGCCAACATTGAGCCTATGTATCAATATTCTCTCATGTGGTTTATTAACCTTTTCATCATGTCTATAGATAACTCAGAGAAATCAGAAGATTTACAAACAAGGTAAGAGTGATCATTTGCCATTTGTAATTGGTGATGTATTCTTTGTTACTCTAGAAAAGTTACTGCCATTTCTCCAAGGTGTGCTGTGTCAGGCATTGCATTTTGAAATATTCTTTATATATCTGCCAGATATTTTTCTGGAAGATAATTTATTCATAGAAACAGAATGGTATGATATAATACAAGTGCAACATATTCCAATATTTGTATTTAGTAATTGCTAACTTAGGCCATGTGTGAAATTGCAAAGTATTAGATAGATTAAAATGGTCCACTCACATTAATTTTATATTTAACGTATTGACTTTGTATGCCTTCCAGAAACAGATAAGAAATTTTTTCACACAACTGATTAGAGAGAATGAAGTCTTGTGATGGGGGTTCTTGGCTGTAGAGCTAATAAAAACAAGCCCTGGATTTATTTTACATGTGATCACCATCACAATTATGATCACATTAGGATTATTCAAAATATAACATTGAAGTGAATTATGTACACAGAGATTTTCTTAATAGATCTTTTCAGTATTCCATCACATTAATTAGTAAATTCTACTTTAGTGGCTTATTTGATCTCGAGATCTGTGGATTAAATGTGCAGAGCTTTGCTTCTCTTGCTTAGCTAACTGAATGCTCATTCAGTGAACAAAAAAATAGCTTTTCTGCAGTAGTTTCTCCTATGTAGTTAGTGTTGCAAATTACAATTTCTGAATTACCTGTTACAGTCTATGTTTTATCTAAATTCAAGTAAGGAATAGTACCTGGAAAGGTAGTACTTAATGTATAGCATTTGTTTTAATGGCATACTGTGTTATGAAGGTTATTTTTTCATTAGAATTTAGTCAAGGTCTGTACAGTTTAAGGTCAGCATACCTGTTTTATCAAAGATGCTAAGCATTTAAGTCAGAGTTAGTATTTTGCTATCATATTTGAAACTACATTCAAGTTATCCTTCTGCAAATAAGATAGTCTGTGTTCTATACACCTATCTCTTTGACTTTAAATGTTACATGTTCTTGTCTCAAAAAAAGCCCTGTATGCCTATGTGCCTAAATGAAAGTGAGTGAGCAATAAGAAAAAAAAAAAAAAGTTTTTTACTTATCTTATTTGAAACAAAAACTTTGTGCCAGCAGAACTATAAAGATATGGGACCTGAATTCCAGCTGAACAGTATGCATTCCCAGGGCATGATTAGTGTAAACTCATTTTCACAGTTTTGCCCAGCGAAGACGTAATAAGGCAGACCTGCCAAGGAACAGAAAACTCTGTCAGTTAATAATTCACGTAGGATTTTTTGTCTTGGGTTGTCTCCACTAATCAGATGCTTTTCGCTACATGCTCTGAGCTGAGATTCTTATATTCTTCGTCATTCTTTTCTTTGTTTGAAATAATCATGCAAATTCAGGCACTCAGTTTCCAACCATCTGAATGGGTTTTTTTGCTATTTTGACTATTCTAACTTACATCTTGCTGAAACGATGACCACCGAAGCTGTATAGGTGGCCTCCTTTTTTTTTTTTTTTAAAAAAAAGAATTATTGATAGTCATAATTTTTCCATATATTTGCATCATAGTGTCTGTAGAATGGGGAATGGATTTCAGAAGGTGATTAAAAATCAGCTGTTTGGATTTCGGCCATGATATTTTTGTTCATAATGAATTTTAAGATCATTGTTCTTTTGTGCACTTCCGAAGGAGACCTCTCATTTCCTCCAAAAATGTGTTGTGGAGTCGTAATGTTGTTTTCTTTTTTTGTTGTTGTTGTTTTTGGTTTTTATTATTTGGTCACAAATTGATACACACATTTAATGATTGAGAGTTTGTTAGAACAAAGGGGATCCAATTTATTTGTAATAGGTTTCAAAAATGCACAGGTTTTAAGTATGATATTAATAGAAGATTGGTTTTTTTTCCTGACACTTGTAGGTTGAAGATTCTCAAGGATCATTTCACTTACTCACTTTATGTCAATATCTGTCGCTCACTGTTTGAAAAGGACAAGCTGCTCTTCTCTTTTTGTCTAACTGTGAATCTCCTGAAATATGAAAAATTGGTAAGTAATTAAAAATGATATGCAGTTTAGTCTGATACATATTAGATTGCATGTTCAAACTACCAGCCATATGAATTCGGAGGATAAAATAGGAAAATAAGTTTATATATAATAATAATATTTAATCCACAATATTGTTGTATTTGATTTTAATAAATAATTATAAGAATTGAAAAAGATTCTCTAGAATAAAATAAATATAAGGCAAACAGATCTGGCAAAACTGTACTAGATGATAATAGTTTTTCTAGACATTATTTAAACCTAAGTCCAGCCTACATTATTCTTAGGGTTAATGTTTTACAAAATTTTACTATAATGTATTGTGAGTTCTAAAAGCATATAAAATAAATTGTAACCCGTAATTTAAGAAATTACTCATCTTTTTCACTTAAAGTGTTAAATGTTCTTAATTTTTACAAAGAATTCCTGAAAAGCAAACCTTTGTACCGTCTGAATTTTATTAACTTTTAGTAATTCATTACAAAATACTTCTTTACTAGGGTTTTTCTTTTTTTTTCCTTTTTAATTCATGATGAAATACACCTGTTTTAACCTCATTATCTGCAAAGCAGTACTTAAAATTGCTTGGTGGTTTCACAGTATAATGGAAGCATTTAAATGAATACTTTCAAGAGCTGACAGTAATGGACAAGTGACTTGGATTTACACAATTCAAGCCATCAAAGTTCTGAGATAAAGGAATATTGAGAAAGGAATGAGACAGGAAATGGACTGATACTTGTTTCTCATATTTGGACTTGCATTATAGTAAAAAAGGTGTCAAACTGCACTGTTCCCTGAAATATTACCAGGATGGATTCTGTTTTGTTTGTTTGCTTTTTCCACTTCAGAATTTTGGGAATTAAGAATGACTCTAACAAAGACAGCTTTGTCTAAAACTGTTAATTCCTCCAGTTTAGGAATGCAGATGGATTCTAAAATCATCTTATATCTTAAGTTTTTAAGTTCTTCAAATTCATTTTTAACTGAAAACTATACACTAAACGCTTTGGGTAGGAATCTTTTTCAACTAGTCTAAGAAATCAGGTAAGTGTGTTGATTTCCTATAGAATGTACTAAAGTGATTAGATTTTATTTATTTAGTTTTGAGAACAGTGTTTTTCTCTGTAGATTAATGAGGATGAGTGGAAATTTCTGTTGACTGGTGGCATAGGTTTGGACAATCCCTTCTCTAATCCATGCACCTGGCTTCCTCCACAATCATGGGATGAAATTTGTCGGCTTGAAGACTTGCCATGCTTCACAAACATTCGTAAGGATTTTATACGACTTAAAGATGGATGGAAATTGGTATATGACAGCTTGGTATGTTAACATTCCTGATTGCTTGCTTTCATAAGTTAATTAACACACTGAATATATTTATTCAGGGAAAATAAAGTGTTGTCATTTTATAGCATCTGTTCCTGCGTGTATGAATTTAAGCAAATGGTGTGTAGTGGTAGATTATTGCCAATTTGTCAGGTTGCTTCTGAATAGCAGGTTATGATTTGAATTGGGCTGGCATAAAAGACAGCAGAAGATGCAGAAGTAAGGTGACAGTGAAATTTGTTACATTGAGGGCAACCACTGTGTCTTGTCAGTCTATCCTTTTGTTCACCATGCTTTGAGGATGCCTTTTTGTACTGTTATGTAGTATTCAGCTTTTCTGGGTAAATTTAAAAAAACAATAACAACAAAAACAACTGTTACTTTGTAGAGACACTCAGGTGGGATTTAGGAGACCTGTGTTCTATTCCAGCTTGGAGAGTGACAGATAGGCATGAATGATTTCTTTATACATTTTCACTACTGTTTGCTTAAAGTCTAAGCTCTTTAGATGAATTTCAGTCCACATTTTGTCACTTGCTTTGTCTTACTATCAACTTTACTTGGTGATTGTTTTACCATACTGCTCCTCTTCTTGATACACTGAGTGCTCATACACATAGTTCCTCATCAAATCATAGAATTGCAGGGACTGGAAGGGACCTCAAGAAATCATCGCATTGATTCCAACCCCCTTGCCAAAGCAGGCTCCCTAGACCAGGTTGCATAGGTAGGTGTCCATGCGGGTCTTGAACGTCTCCAGAGAAGGAGACTCCACAACCTCCCTGGGCAGCCTGTTCAGTGCTCTGTCACCCTCACCGTGAAGAAGTTCTTATGCACATTTGTGCGGAACTTCCTCTGCTTCAGTTTGTGGCCATTTCCTGTTGCCACACACCACTGAAAAAAGTCTGGCCTCAAAAGGATTTTAAAAGCTACTATTTTCCAGTAGTAACTATGCCTGACCATAACTGCTTCCAACATTGAAATCATACTGTCTGTTTATGCTAGTCCATTGAACCACTTTTCTTACCATTCCTTAAATGAGGAGAGTATATCAATATACAGCTAAATAGCCTGTGACTTGTTATACTCAATTTTCTTCAGTGGCACGACTCAATACAGTCTTCAGTGCAGCCTTTGCTCCTTAGTGTTTCTTAACAGTCTCAGTGACATCAAACTAGCACATTTCTAGCCAAACTGCTCACTAGTTGTTATACTTTTAATTGTGAGGTACTTATTTTCCCCATATTTTAATTGAAAAATAATACAGCGTTCTGGATTCCAATCTTAATTTAAGTGTTATGCAGATGGGTGAAGGAGAGGGTCATAGTCCAGGTCCTTTGCTAAATGTAAGCTCTATTGTGACTTGATTTGCTAAATCAAAGTTGCTCAGAATCTGGAGTTCGTGCAGGTCTGCCAGCATACCTCTGTGCCCAGACCTCTACAATCAAGCCTAAGAGGTTCCCCAGCACAGCTGTAATACCAATGGCCAGCTAGTGCTGTACTTAGTAAGTTAACATACACCACACGCTTATTGGTATTCCAATCTAGTAAGTGCTGTCATATAGCTGGAATATTCATAAGCCATTTACAGAATAAGTTCCAGTGCATTCTTTGACTCAGCTTTCCATTTTCTCTTCACTGAGATGCAGCCTAAATCCTGATTATCAAGTAATATAGAATGTGATTTCGATTGATAAGGTTATCATTGCAAAATAAGAGATTACCATCATAATTAAGCTCCAACATGCAGGAAGGAGGTGGAATACAGTTTCAGGTTTCCTGCATCTTATCACTCTTCTACTTTCTTCCTAGAGAAGGGAAGAACTGGGATTGTTGTATTTTAAACACCTTAAAACTATTAACTTCTCTACTGCAGTAGAAACTTCCTAGATATATTTAGTGTGTTTTTTTCCTTATGTTTAATGCTTTTTTTTTTAAATCAGTCCCATTCCTGAAAATTAATAAGAAGTACATCATGAATTGATGTATCAAGTTAAGATATTTGGTAATTCACAAATGTTCTAGAGAAAACTGAAATACATATGTTTTTAGGATCCTCAGCATGAGGATTTTCCTGCAGAGTGGCAAGAAAAGTTGGGAGAGTTCCAAAGGATGCTTGTCATTCGCTGTCTGAGACCTGACAAGGTAGGTACAAGGCTGCCATCTTATTGAAAAGAAATCCATGTGTGTTTTAGAAACCAAAAGAATGTGCAAGTATGTATTTCAACCGAGTTGCAGTGGTTTAGCACCAGCAGGTAGCTAAGCACTATGCAACCACTTGCTCAGTACTCACTATGGGATAGGGGAGAGAACTGGAAGGGTAAGACTGTGAAAGCTCATGCTGAAGTAGTCTGTTTACCAGGTAGAAATCAAATGCCATCATTTCAAACATACCCTCTCCTCCTTCTTTACTCTAACTTTTATGGTTGAACATGACAATACAGCATGGAATATACCTCTGGTTAGTCTGGACCAGCCACATCCCCTCCCAGAAAATTGAAAGCGCAATGAACAGACTTCTTAATACAGAAGGATAAGCCTTCAGCTTTTGTTAAATTTCAGTGTGTACACCAAAATCTGAGCATTTCCAGTTCAAGGTTGTCTTACAAGCCTAGAGACTTTGCTTTTTTAATATGTCTGACAATTTGGCTTGCATGATTTTTTAATGTCACTATCTATAGTCAATTAGACTGTTCTAGGAAGATAATTTAACAGTAGCATAGACACTTAAGTAGTAAATACTGCAGACACCCAAGACCATTTTGTTCTTTGGAAAGTATTTTTATGCTGCACTGTTTGGACTGTCTAGCTCAAAGGCTTGAATATGGCATAGATCGCAACAGGTGCTCACCATTATTCATCTTTATTCAAGAAAAATCAGCCTACTAAAACCAAGATACAAGTATTTGCTTATATATTTTTCATATATTCACAGGTTTTTGGGACTAGTATTAGCCCATGCCTAGCCCTGACAAAGCATTTTGTGAAAGACGGGAGTATAAACAATTATGACTTCTGGTCTAGAGAGTCTACTAAAAATTTCTCTACACTTCCTCACACAACTGTTCAGCTTAATATTAGTATTTAAATAAGAATAAAAATATTTTTACTGTATAAAGAAGATAAAAAATGTCAGAGTCAGACATTACACTTTACTTCTGGACTTGTTTGGACTGGTAGTATGAACTTTCAGAAGGCTGGCAAGTTGGATCAGCTTGGAGAGGCACTGGCAGCTGTGGCGTATATTGATGTTTGGAGACAAAGTTATCCACAAGACGCTTCCTAGTTGCGGCAACTTCTTCTTCAAAGGAGTTTATTATGCTTCTGCCAGTTTTGCACTTAAAGCAAAGCAGAAGATTGAGATTTTCAGCTGAGTAACTTAACTGTCCAATTCAAATTGGTTCGGAACTTAGATCCTCAAGAACTCATTAATCTCCTAGTAATCCTAGCTTAGAAGTCTACTTTTGATGACCAGTACCACTGTCTGAACAGTGCACAGTGGTTTGTCAGATACTTCATATGCATATTGCTATTTCATTCAGAAATTCTTCCACCAGCCTTGCCAGTGGTGTTCAGTTCAGTGATCATTTTTTGGGTATATTTAGCATACATGCATGTCATGAGCCCATTGTTGAGCTATGTTCTAAACTGCGTCCAGGAGAGAGTCTTCATGCCTCTCTACACAGAAGAAAACTAAATTGATCTTCCTTCTCAGGAAAAATACATTAGGATATCAGTGCTTCAAGATAGCAGATTTCTGTGGATTATCCCTAGCAGGTAGCACTCTAAGCTATTAGTTAAGGCATTACTGGGGAGAAAGTGTCCATACTTGAGCCTGCCACCTCTAGTTTTCTGAATTCTGTACATAAAACCCAGACCCTTTTTGTACTTGGAAAATTGCTCTAAATCATCCACTCCTCATGTATAGTTAGGTAATATCTCTTTTACTCTTAGTCCACCTGAGATATCAGACTGTTTCCGCTAAAGCAGACTGTTCCTATTTTTAGGTATTTGCATGTTATTTATACTTGATAAAATCTTGACAACCACCAGGTATGTTTTCAATATTGAACATTATCAGCAAGATAAAGATCTATTGTGTAAATCCATCGAGAGGTTAGATGAAGAATAAGGGGAACAGTAATTGTGCCCCATCAGAGATTTTAGCTCACTTGGCTCTCTATTATTATCCATAGGATTAAGAGATCATATATCAAAGGCCATTAATTAAAACAGCTCAGTTACATGTGCTTTGGTAAATGTCACCACTATGGCCTGCACAAATACTGTAGGGAGGATTAGAACTTAGAACTGTGAATCATTTGAAATAAGCTTGAAAGCCTCACAGCGTAATTTGACAGTGATTTTGTGTAAAGCTAGACAAAAAGCAGCAGTCTGACCAAATTTTGTCGTGTCACATGTCTGTGTACATGTGTTATACTTCCTTTCTGAGAAAGATAGAGCTGCTAATTGTAGTTTCTAGGAAAGATTATCACATCCAAGATAATTTTTCTAGTGTATTGAGTTGTTGGACAAACAATTCTAATGGAACCAAGTTTTCTTCCAGAAGATGAGCAATAGACTAGGTTTTGAAAATGATATAGGTGCAGGTTTCTTAGTCAGTAATGCATGTTAGTTATCACTTCAGAGTTAGTCCCATTCTGGCATTACACCATCATTCCTTTCCCAGTGTTCAACTATCTTAAAAAAGGAATTTTTTTTTTTTTTTTAAACAGTCTAGCCTTCCATCTTAACATTATTTGGTTAACACTTACAAGGAAGGTTCTTAGCCGTGTCATCTCTAGCATGTAGTACTCCTCCATTGTCAGGTCATCAAACCGCTTAGTAAGAGATAGAAAGCCACAGCTGCGACGTTTGGCATGTTCCTCCCTGCAGTGTAAGCCCAGAATAAGAACAAATACTAAAATCAGGAAAGTTACACTTCAAGATGAAAAAACTGGACAGGTCTCCTCAGTATTTCTATCTATGAGTGGAAGAGGTATTTCACAGAAAACATCTGAAAAAGATTTCAGCAGATCTCAGATAAAAACTAGTTACATGAATTGTGAGTGAGAAAGAGTACAAGGCAAGATTTAGACTGACTCTACAATGTTGAGAGAAACCATCTTCTGCTTTCTGAATCAAAAACATTCTCTTTGGATGAAAAAAAGAGAAATGAAAAATTGCATGGAGTATAATTAACAAGTATTACAAGGTACAAGGTATGATAAGCTTCCAGTAGGCTTCAGTTTAGTGAAACGCTAGAGAAACTGCTAATTTTGTAATGAATAAGGGGATGTTGTCAAGGAAATTTGGAGGAATACATAAAGAACATTGTTACACCTGTGCTTACCATGGGTCATCATTTGGTTCCCAGCCCTCCAGTTCTATCAAGCAAAAGAAACATTTTGCCACATCTGGTTCATTTGCATTTTGACAGTGGATAAAGCCCGCCTTTGCCATCTGCAAGTGACAGTTCAGAAGTTTAGAGCTTCATCCAACACACTGCTCATACTCACATCAAGATGTTCCAGAGAACTTGCAATAATGCCTTTCCCCACCATATTTATCAGCGCAGAACAAGCTGAAAAAAGTTTTAAGAGCAAGAACTGCAAGCAGGGAAATCATCAACTAGTAAAGGAACAAGGAATAGTTTAGGAGTAGTGAACAGATTTCTGCATAGTTGTTTGCATTGTTGTTATGTTTGCAGGCTACTAGAGTACCTTTGTTGTTTCAGTGATTAGCTAGTGAACCTACACAAGCATTCTGCTAGCAGTGCGTGAGACCTGCTGTAGCCAGGAATAAAAAGATATATATTTTTTTTTCAGAGAAAAAACATAGCATAAGGCCATGGCCACAGAGAACCCTTAAATATGAACTATGTGAGTAAAGTACTACATCTTCCTGTCAGTTTAGAATCACATCTGGTGAGAACACTAAAAATAGTTTTTCAGTTATCAAGCTTCACATCTTAGAGAGCTCCTGTAGCATGACTTAGCTGAGATCTAGCCCAGATGTTTGATATACGTGCCAAAACAGAAGCATGGTCTCTTTTTTTCAATGTTCAAGTTGAAATCTGCAGGGACATGAGCATTAAGTTTTCTAAAACTAAAATGATTTTAACTTCTGATTTAAGTGGTAATCATTCTGCTACTTCTTCCTTCCTGCTGGATGAATACTAGGCAGATTTCAGAAACAAAAATCTGCAAGTAGAAACACCATGCAACACAAAAAGTTACAAAAACAAAAATTAAAGCTAGACCAGTGAGCTGAACACATAAACCTGCAGTCATCCTATTACAATACCTCCGAGCAGGGGGAGGATGGAGCATTCAGCTTTTAATCTCAGGCTGAATAGAGGTTCACAACTTTCCTTGAACATGAACATACTAACGCAAGTGACTTCACATTCAGTCACGTAGTATACCAAAAATAAGATGTAGTCAAAGCATCCATATTCAGACTTACATTCTCTGGAGTGCACTTGCAGTTCTTTACAAAAGGCCAATTGGTGAAGGTTTTTAAACGGTTTTCATAGTCATACATCTCTTTAAAATCACTCAAAAGCCTTGAAGACGAAACAAGCTCTTTCAAAAGCACCTCCATCTCTACAGCCTGCAAGGAGTACAGCTCAGAGCCCACTACTTTCTTGCTCTTCAATTTAAGGTACTGTACTAATTGGTGACACATTGCACCTGTAAAGCAGAGTGGGCTTTAAAGTAAGTAAAAACACAGGTGAGTGTAGAGTGTGATAACTGAGAAATTAACCTGCTGTTGTTTCCTGTCATATGTATGTAATCTCTCACACCGTATATTTATTAACTGAAATGATTTTAATGCAGTATGAAAGCTACAGAATTTATAATTGAAATGTCAAAAATATAAGTGAAAAGCTCATAGAAATTCAGCAATTTCACATATAGTTTACATTGAAACAATTAAAAATACATTGATTTCAACAAAAATTGTTGAACTAATATTGGTGTTTTTGAAATGTTTTGTATTTCTTGGATTTCATGTTCAGAGATCAAAATCTTAGTACTATGTTTGCAGATACTGTTGGAATTCTTTAAAGGTGAAATGGTAATTATACAATATTCAGCATGTGTTTTGAGGTACACCAAACAACAGACAGATAAAACAAAGTGATATGTAAGAGAAATCTATCTGTAAGTGTTTACAGGATCAAAGCTTCAAACTGTCTTATTATAAATTGTCTCTCATTTTTGGTACTGAGCCTGCTTAACTTCAGTAGGAAATCAAAAGACCAGTGTGTAGAACGCTGTCATACACAGCAGCTTCCTAAGCCAGGATATTGTCACTTTTGAAACAAACTCAATTAGGAGATTTGAAAATTTAAATCCTCTCCATGATACAGATGGAGTGCATGCAGGAAGAATTCTAGCTTCTTATACCAACACATTAGTCTGTCCAGATATGGGACAGAAATGATACTAAGGGTCACTTGTATAGGACTTCCTATTTCAACCATCTTAGAGCTTGACATAGCTATGAGACTATTTTGGCCTCAATTTATACATACTAAATCATGATTTCTCTGGGACTTTACTTGTGCCTAATTTTCTGTGTTGCAGTACTCTCCTTGTCATTTATATTAAACTGTTCAAAGTAACATATTAATACTTATACATAAATAGGATATTCAAATTCTGTTTCTCCTTTTTCTAGATAATACCAATGGTGCAGGAATTCATCATTCACAACCTGGGCCGCCCATTTATTGAGCCACCTCCATTTGATTTGTCAGGAGCATTTTCTGACAGCCACTCTTGTGCACCACTGATATTTGTACTTTCTCCTGGTGCCGACCCCATGGCAGCACTCGTTAAGTTTGCTGATGATCAGGTGTTGTAGTATCTCTAGACTTTTTTAAGATAGATGATGTATTTGTGTGTGTGTTTGCATGTTTCTATGAACAACTATTTAAATAAAAGTTGAAATGCCAAAGTAAGCTCAGAAACCTGTTCTTAGGTGCTTCAAAACACGTTGAAACTGATCTCATGGTTCTCCTTAACACAAAACATTAAATAATGCAGGTGGATTGTTTTTAGGAAGCGTTTGTCTATTGTTTGGAAGTATTTTTATATTAAATATTTTGGTATATTCTATAATGCTGAGATGTCCTGATCTATTTAATTAGCTTGTGTAATTTCAAATGGAAAATGGAAAAAAAAAGATAACGGCTTAAACTTTCACTGTAATGAATCATATCTGAAAAGGGTGTTTTTTCGAATAAGCATAATATGCTCTTTTTTTTATAACTTAACTGACAGACAATGTAGTAATATAGGATCTTAGGATCGTGGGTGGCATTTACACCTCAGAATTCAAATGTGGATTTTTGTTGGCTTTGACTATTATTATTATGGCATTTAATACAAACATACATGGCATTTAAAACAAACAAAAAATCCCAGTAGAATAAATTACAAGAGAAAAAAATTTCTCTTGTAAAAGAATATTGTTAATATAAAGTTGCTAGGTTTTGGTAAGGTATATTTCTTGCACTGCTTGCCTGTGACTGCCAGAATTCTTTGCTCTTGAGAGAAAAGTTGAGGGAACTGGGCTTGTTTAGTTTGGAGAAGAGAAGGCTCCGGGGAGACCTCATTGTGGCCTTCCAGTACTTGAAGGGAGCATATCAACAGGAGAAGGTATGACTGTTTACATGGGTCGATAGTGATAGGACAAGGGGGAATGGTTTTGAACTAAGACAGGGGAGGTTTAGGTTAGATATTAGGAGGAATTTTTTCACGCAGAGGGTGGTGACGCACTGGAACAGGTTGCTCAAGGAGGTTGTGGATGCCCCATCCCTAGAAGCATTCAAGGCCAGGCTGTATGTAGCTCTGGGCAGCCTGGTCTAGTGGTTGGCAACCCTGCACACAGCAGGAGGGTTGAAACTACCTGATCATTTTGGCCCTTTTCAACCCAGGCCATTCTATGATTATGATTCTATGAAATTTCCAGCCACCAAGCTGTAAATGCATCCTCCATTTTATAGCAGGTTGTCTACATCCCTGAAGAGCATCCTGTTTTCAGGAGTATTTTGTAACTGTTAGAACTGTAAAGCTCAGAATTAAATGGATGTGTAGTTGGAGCATTTCATTGGCAGATGATAGATCAGAGGTTTCAGTCAACTGGAGTGACATGAAAAAAAGTTTTAAACTGTATTTTAAAGCATATGATACATGAAGTATTTCAAGAATACGTATAGATGTGAACTCTCATACCAGAAAATGTGTTATATTTATACATTATTATTCTTACTTATGGTGTACTTTATATATGCAGGGATACAGTGACACAAAGCTTAGTTCTCTGTCACTTGGTCAAGGCCAAGGCCCAATCGCCATGAAAATGATAGACAAGGCAGTAAAGGAAGGAACATGGATAGTTCTGCAAAACTGCCATCTAGCAAGCTCGTGGATGCCAACACTGGAAAGAGTCTGTGAGGTAAAAATAATTATTATCTTCACCATACTTCTGAAAGTATGTCTGATCCATACAGACTGCCTACAATACTTCATGATGATTCCCATTAATTAACTAGAATCATTGCATTGGTTTTGTCTTTTTCCTTCTACCTACTGCAGTAGGAAGTGCCCACAAATACTGTGGATGTGGCCTATTCCTTCAATGGTAAATTGAGCACTACAGCAGCCTCCTTAGGTCAAGAGCTTTCTTCATGTGCCTACTGCTGCAAAAAAGCAGCGTGCTAAAGAATTTTACAATTGAACAGCTACAGGTTTCCAAACAAGTACTAGAGTATATTTCTTGCTTCCCATCTGCCAGTATACTTAATACATTTCTGATGTGTAGATATTATTATTATAGCCCTTCTGAGAAGAACTATAACAACAGTAAATGTGCAAAGTACACATTCTGTTGCTGTTGAGGTGCAGAATCTGCTTTCATTTTTGTTCATGTATTACACAAATGGAGAACAAATTTTAGCTCAAAATTCTGAAGCCTTGAATAAAACTGCTCCAGCATCCAGTGGAACAGAAGTTGTCATAATTGTGAATCTTACCATCATCATTTGCAAGCATTTAAGAAATTAAACATTGCACTGGTATATTTTTCAAGTTCCTAAAAAAAAAAATTGCTTTCATAATGACAGTGGAGATGTATGTTAATCTACCATTTCTTCTTGTTGCTTTCACATGTGTTTATTCTAGGAGCTTAACCCTGACACGACGCATCCAGATTTCAGAATTTGGCTCACCAGTTACCCGTCTCCCACATTTCCAGTGTCCGTACTTCAGAATGGAGTGAAAATGACTAACGAAGCACCAAAAGGTTTACGGGCCAATATAATTCGTTCGTACCTGATGGATCCAATATCTGACCCTAACTTCTTCAACAGCTGCAAAAAAACGGTTAGTAATGCAGTGGTGGTGGTGTTACTTAGTAAAGCAGTTAGTTAAAGAGGACCATGACTGTGTATGTAAACTCTGGGGAAAAAAATGTACCGAATTAAATAGTTGTCTTTCACTGCTAGTAAACTACTTTTGATTATTGGCAGCAGCAGAGTAAACTTTATTTTACTACTCATCTCCTACTTCTTCAATGGTGATTTCGTGGCATGGCATTAGTAATATGCCTCTCTAAGAAAAAAAGTAAAAAGCACACTATTTGCCATTGCAAATCTGCAAGGTTGTTTTTAGCACGGCTTTTATCTGAAACATAAAATTGGTTCCTCTGTTGACCTGAGAGGCCCAATGTAATTTACGGAATTCGTATGTAAATACCCTTCCTAATTCCTACCACCTTTATTGAGACTTAGAAACCACTGTTTTCAGGGTTAGATTTCTGTGTGCAAGCTTATTTGACTGAAAAAATATTTTACGTTATTTTTCTATAATAAATAGCATAGCTCTTTTAAATGAGGTCTTATACTTTTCTAAAATATTCTCAATTGCAAAGAAACCAAACCTGAGCTTCCTACCTGCAGGTTTCTTTAAAGGCCTGAAATCTTTCGTGAGAAAGAACACAGGAACACTGTCTGTACACCGTTTTATAATACAACAGTGTAAAAAGAGTTGAAAGGTCTTATGGAATGGCATGTATCTCACACACACACACACACACACACACACACACACACACACACACACACAGAGGAGTCTAGCTTTAAAAATATAATTGCTTTGAAGGCTCACGGTGGCTTAAAAGAACATCTGATGACTTCCTGCTGAAGGCCCCTGTATGCCTGGAAAAAAAAAAGCTACTCATGAATTACAAACAGTATGTTACTGAGGCAGGAGCTGCTGGGGTGTGAGTGAGTCAGAGAGAGCACTGCTGTGCACAGGACATGAGGAAAAATGAAACTCTAAATTGAAAGTACATATTAATTAGTAATGTAGTTGTATTTGGTTTGAAGGCTGAGTTCAAGACATTGCTGTACGGCCTCTGCTTCTTCCACGCACTGGTGCAAGAAAGGCGGAAGTTTGGGCCACTGGGTTGGAACATTCCATATGAGTTCAATGAGACTGATCTGCGCATCAGCGTGCAGCAACTGCACATCTTCCTCAACCAGTACGAGGTACAGCAACCTCCCCGAGCCCCAAGTGTGCTTCTCACACACTGCCTAGAGCAGTTAGTGCACGTACCAAGGCAGCTGAGTGGTCCCTTAGCAGCAGTTTAGTAGGGGCCAGTGACTGAGCAATGTAAGTCTATTTGCAGCACTGTGTACATTTTAAGAGATCGGTGTGTCATGATCAGTATGTAACTTACATGGGAAGCTTTCAGATTGCAGTTTAGACTTTCTGCCATGCAAAACATAGTAGATTATGTTCCATGTTGTTGCCTTTTTTTCTCAGAATCTTACCATCTCTAGGTAGATGCTGTGGGTTCAGCTCTTGGAGATGTCTTTGCAGGCTGTGAAACATCACACTGAAATAGTCAGTAACTGTGACTTACTTAGTCATAAGGGTAATACTAGACTCCAGAGTACTGCAGATTAATCATGAGCTTGATTTGTGTAAATTTAGCACAACTGACTTCTTTGTTTGCTGAGCTAAGCAGTGTTTTGTACAAGAGTCTCTGCAATTTGCTAGCAGACAACATGACGCTTGTGTTTAAGCTTCATAAGCAAACTACAATAGCCAGAACCCTTTAAAGGTATTGCTAGGGGTGCTATTGTCAAACTGCTGTCAGCCTGGTGTATTTTTTGTTATCAGTATGGTTGATAGGCAAAATGATACAGAATGAACAAGTGATGTGCTGAGGGTGGGTGGTTTAGGGGTGTCAACTGCATGTGGGTGGAATATCCTCTTGTATGACATCTTATGAGCAAATACATTGCCTAGCTGGGAGAGAAGTATTTTTCTTTTTGAAAGCTTAATGCCTTGTATATAGTTACCACATTGCTTTGTATGTTTTCCAGCTGGTTTTCTTTATCCCAGTCCTTATCATATCACTAGTTGTTGCCCTGAATTTCTGAAGAGAATTTCTCTCTTATCTTCACAATTTCTTCCACTCATGCTCTTAAGAGTCCAGCTGCTCCGAACCTTAGTATTTTAATCTTTTTTTTTATTATTTTCTCAAAAGCAAAACAATCTGTGTCTCTGTATTAGCCCAAGAGGCTTGCTGGGAAGCACGCATCCGTTTCTTGTTCACTGCAGTGCTGAAGACTGAATACAGCATAGCTATTGCCCTCTCACAGTACACATAATTATTTTAAAATAACAGCCAAACAAGTACCGATCACTGTGGATAAGTTTTTCATAAATCTGTACTCAGGGATTTCCATTTGCATTGGTATGGATTTTTTTTTAATGCTGCCATTCTTCTAAAGAATAAATGGTTGTTGATTTGATGGCTTACTAAAGCAGTTGAAGATCAGGAGATCCATGGTACAAGCATGAACTATCAGAGGTAAATACCAGTTTCTAAAGTTTCTTAAGAGAATTCTGAATCACTTAGAAATCAATTAGAACACCAATGTGGCTGTCAGGGTAAGTGCTAGGCTGTGGCTCAGATAGTTCTTTTTTTTCTCTAGGAGGTACCATATGATGCCCTTCGCTATATGACTGGGGAATGTAACTATGGTGGCAGAGTCACTGATGACTGGGATCGGCGTACACTCCGTAGTGTTTTGAACACATTCTTCTCATCAGAAATCATTATAAACAGAGATTACAAATTTGATTCAAGTGGCCTTTATTTTGTTCCTCCTGAAGGAGACGTAAGTGTCTGAGAGCAATTAATTACAAACAGCTTCCTTTTTAAAAAATAAATAGCCTAATTAAGAAAAAAAAAAATATATAATAGTTCTACCTTTGCTCATGTTGACTAGTGCTTCACTGCTCAAACATTCTATTGGGCCATTCTTCAATGACTTGTAAGAAATGGAAGTAATGAAAAAAAAACAACCGAACAAAAACCACCCCAAACTACTTCTGCTAACTAAACTGACTGCTCTGCGCAGTCTACACACTTGGGGGACAAGAAGAGAGAAACCTAGCCTGCTCTAGTTAAAAGCATTATAAAATAGGCATAAGAATTAGCTGTTCATAGCTGCTGGAGGTAGAAAGGACCTAGTAATCAGCTCATCACACAGGCGAGTTACGCCAAGTGTCAGCAGTGCCTACCTACAGGGGCAGCTCAGCAAGCAGAGGGCTCAGAAGGGGCCTGGAGTCTCTTGCAACAGCTGTCCAAAAAAATGTCAAAGCTTATTTCAGTAAGGGCAATCCTGATTTCAGAGGAAGTGAATGGACCAAAGGAATTTGAGAGGCGCAGTCAGCTCCTGTCTACATCTGTTTATAGCATCTTACTTTAGATACTGTCCACGAGGAAAGTTTTTCAGTGGTATTGAAATACAGCTTGTGGCCTGTCATGAGCTGTTTGGCCATTTCTGCTTCTCAAGTGTTTTTTTTTTCCCTTTTTTACTTTTTCCAGCATGAAAGCTATATTGAATATACAAAGACACTCCCACTGAATCCTTCCCCAGAGATATTTGGAATGAATGCAAATGCTGATATTACCAAGGATCAATCAGAAACACAGCTACTATTTGACAACATTCTTCTTACACAGGTATGTAAAAAGACCAAAAGATACCTTCTTAAATAGCCTCTTCCTCTATTTACACATTATTACATTCAGATTCTTTTAATTCAGTTTTTACTGTGCCTTACTGTTCTGTATATTCCTTCTGGTGAAATTATTATTTCACTTGAGAATATTTTAAGGATTGCTTTTCTATTTTTTCCTGCTTAGCTTCCTAAGGAAACACAGCTTCTGTGATTGTACAGTCAGTTTACATTTCTTCCACTCTCCCCAGCTTTCAAGTTTTCAAAATTCTTGGCCAGTTTCAGACCAATTTGTAAGCCAGGTACAATCTGTAGTTCCTGTAAGTCTCATGAGAAAAATGAAGAGCTGAATGTAGAGACCAAGGGTGAGACTGAGACAGAACTTGGCACTACTCTTTGTTGTTTGACAGCAGGTGGCCAGCCAATGGCATTGGTGGCTCCTTCAGAGATTTGGGCAGAAACCTTGGTTTACAGTGGCAGCAAAATTTTGGCAAACAAAATGAAAGGGACAAAAGTCTGTAGGAAACCAACCCCCAATAGTTCTGTGTTAATCACTTCTTGCAATAATGATACAAATGCATTCTCAGGGAAGAGAATTGGAAGTGTAAGAATCTTTTAAACAATGCCTTTGTAACAGCTTTATTTTTCCTGTATTTTAACTACTCACTCTCTTAAGTGATTTCTCAAATAAGCCTTAATTTTTTTCTCTTTAGTCTCGGACATCTGGTAGTGGCACAAAATCCACCGATGATGTTGTTCATGAAGTCACAGGTGACATCCTGAGTAAACTTCCTTCAGACTTTGACATTGAAGCAGCAATGAGAAAATATCCCACCACTTACACTCAAAGCATGAATACTGTGCTTGTCCAAGAGATGGGACGCTTTAACAAGTTACTGCAGACGATACGCGACTCCTGTGTTAACATCCAGAAAGCAATAAAGGTGAGACAAAGATAACCTGTAAGGATACTGAGCTGTCAGTGCAAGTACCTTAGAGAATTGACCCCAAAGCCTGATTCAGGTCAGCATTAAAAGTCTGAATTCCAAACAGATCTGATTAATTTATCACTTATTTACTTTTTATTATTTAAGTTTATTTACTTAAAAGTGATGGGAGTACAATGGAACATACAAATAGTAGTGTGCCTGCCTAGAAAAACCAAATCAGAAAGTTCTTTTAGCTGTAGCTTTGCTAGCAAATAAGACAAGCAATACCTACGTTTATATTTATTTTTGTACCTTGCTGGCTCACACTCTCTCACAGATGAAGGTAGATCCTCTCAATATTTCAAATAACTGGAACCCTTACCAGCAGTAATTGACCAAGCCATTGCAGTCTGAAGCTAGTGCTTGTTTTCAGCAGGAATCAAAAGCTACAGCTGTGCAAAATAGAGGGGGTAGGGGTGCCATGGTTTTGTGATTTTTTTGTTGTTGTTGGTATTCCACATCATAACATCATGTAAAGCACCTGGAGTTAAAGAGTTAATGTTCTGGTATGTTCCAGTATCATATTTAATAAATTAATGTTCCTCCTCAGATCGTTGCTGCTGTTTTGTATTAGACCCGTCTACTATTCCCCTTCCCTTCCCCCTTTCCCCTTTGTTTTCCCCAGGGCGTGGGTCTGTGGGTCCCCTGCCTCATTAGTCACAGGACCTGTCCCGGCCAGCCAGTAAACTGCCGACACTTATTTTTTTCTCTTTTCTTTCTTTCCTTTCTGGGCTGGTGGGCGTGTGGGCCTGCTGTCCCCCTGCCACAGACATAGATCCAGAGATAACTCCGTGACAAGGGGGAAGGAAAGAAAAGTCAGTCTGGATAGTTTTTTATCCTATTGTGGGTTAAGATTGATGAGGTGATTTTTTTACTTTTTTAAGAAAGGAAGAAAAAACCTCCACCCCGTCCCTCCAGAAGCCAACCCAGAGGCTGAGAAGCCTGCCAATTTAGAGTAAGGCACTTACAACGTTCCTGTTTCAAGGAAACTTTAAATAATAAATACTATAAAAACAGTTATACTCAGTAACAAGTACTCTGGGAAGACCGTTTCTGCGGAGGGATGATGAGGGGGAATTTTCCAGTACTGGCACTTTTCTCTGAAACAGTCTGTAGCCCTTTTTTTCTGATAAGTCCAGCGCCTAACTACTGGCTCAGACCACTGTAACTTTTAAACAAAATTCATTATGTCCATTTGTGTTTTCAGCGCTGCTCCTGACTTAGCTACAAGGAGGAAACATCTGTTGGACAAAGAGCTATGTTAAAGCTAATTGTTAAAGCAAAGCTGTTAAAAGTATTCTGCCATCTTCCCTTCTCTTTATTTTAGGGGCTAGTAGTGATGTCTGCTGAACTGGAAGAAGTGGTAAACAGCATTTTGAAAGGCAAAATTCCAGGACTATGGATGAGTAAGTCCTACCCAAGCCTCAAGCCTCTGGGCAGCTATGTGAATGATTTCCTAAGTAGACTGAAGTTCCTACAGGTAAGCACACTCCATTTACATAGAGTTACATAGAGTTGTTGAATGCTGCTTATTATTTTTGTCTCTCAATGCCAGGTGGCATCTCTGTAAGTGAACACACGTGTGAATTACACTGAATAACTGGCAAATAATGTTCAGTTCATTTGTGCACCTGTTTTGTATAGTCACTAGTTCATCACAGCATCTAATGAAGCACTACATTTTACACACACTAACAACACATAGCGAGCTGCAGTGTCCCAGCAGCGCTGTATGACAGATGCCGGAATTGGCCTTCTGAAGTGAATTTACTACAGACCTTTTAACATGCACATTAATCTTTGTGGCAGTAGTGAAATTAAATAAAGAAGAACTCTTAAGAGATCCTATTGAGATCCTTTTCTAATCAATCAGCAAAGCATTATAACATAAAATCTGTTACGTTTAAGTCAAATAATAGCTTTCAGTAGAAGGAAGTTGGCTGAGCAACAAGCAGGGGGGTCCCTTCACCTGTAAGATTACAGATCCCCAAAACTGACTTTAAATAAGCAAGTAACCTCGAGGCTCAGCACTGTCCTGTGGCTTAGGGACCTCAGTCAACTGAAGGTGACTTATGTTCATCATCTAATAAGACTATGAGACCATAAACACTAAAATATGCCTTTGCATGAGTTCTGGTTTCATCTGGGACAGTTATTTATTTTCTTCAGTGTCAGCTTTAGGAAAAAAACAGTGTTGATATAACACACCAGTGTTTTAGTTGTTGCTGAGCAGTGCAAAAAATACCACTGCTTTCTGAAATAAACAAGTCACCCCTGGATGCATGAAAGCAGAAATTACTTTGGCTGTTATTATACAAGTTGCATTCTAAATGCTACAAAAAACAAAAGCTTCCCTACTCCCACCTCTCTTTGGTGCTGCAGCTGTGGTATGAAAATGGAATGCCACCCGTCTTCTGGATTTCAGGATTCTTCTTCACGCAAGCATTCTTAACGGGTGCCCAGCAGAACTATGCCAGAAAGTACACTATTCCAATAGACCTGCTAGCATTTGACTATGAAGTGCTCGAAGATAAGGAATATGAACTTGCTCCTGAAGATGGTAAGTAAACGCAATCCAGATGTTAATATGAATTTGCAGACTCAAGAGTTGTGTAATTAATGAATTCAGTCAGTCAGAAAACATAACATACAGATATGCACTGTTCCCCATGAGATGCACAAAATAGTGAAGAGGCAAAATACTATGCAGGAGATTAGCACACTCTGTTTTTGCCCATAGGGATAGAATATCACCAACAGAGGACACTTCTTACCCCCAAACTTCCCATGACAGCTAAAACTTTCAAGCAATACTAGCTTGCCCATTCTTTTTTTTTTTTTTTTAACCCCCAGTAACACACGTCTCAAGATTTTCCTAAACTAGTGAAGGCAAAACTATTTGCTGCTAGCTGTGCTTGCTTAGCTAGCCATAGTAAAATAGGTTATGGATATGATCAGGATATGCAGTAGATAACTACATTCTTAAAAACTACTTTGTATATTGCCCAGGATTGCAGTCACAGATGCCTTTCTCAACTTCCCTTCTTCAGAAAAATGAAGGATTAAACTGAACAGTTCTTAATAAAATGGCTTAGGTTGGAAAGGACCTTAAAGATACATCAACCTCTTTATAATACTTCCATGAGGATCGGTTTGACTGGAAGTTGTACAAAGAGGGGTTTGGCAGGTTGCCTAAGAAAACATCACCTAGTCAGTATCAACTTTCCATCGTTGTTGTTCAGACAGCTTTATTTTTTGCATTTCTAAGTTACAGTTTTCAGTCTATACAGCAGGAAAGTGCAAGTCTGAGGAAAAACAGATGTTGCTGTAACTTCTTCAACTCAGAAGAGTTGATGACATGATGATGTCAATAGAATTATTGCTTTTTAATATGTGTTTAAAAACTAACATATAAACAAAAACAACCCCAAACCTTTAATCCTTTAATTTAAAGGTATAAATGAGTTAGAATTTAAAACAAGCAATGAAACAATTAAGTTTACCTACCAAAAGACTCTTTAAGACATGATCAGATCTCCTCCTTTGGAAAAACTGATTGAAGTTCATAATGTATACTATACACAGAAAAGATTATAATGACAAATGTGAAAATACTGTCCTGTACTTTCACTTTTTTTTTTTTTTAAACTTCCCTCCTCTCAAGACTGGATACACTATGATACTGCTAGACATTGTAACTTTCTAAAACTTTACAGAACTGTAATTATAAAAAGTTGTAATGCCGTATAAGAAAGATTGTGTTAAAAGTAAGTATCTGATTGTCATTTGTAACACAAAAAATTGACCAAGGCCCACACAATTAATCAGCTGACAGCAAAGCGTGCTGCACCAGCTGCTGCTCTCAGCTAGAAAACACTTTCAGCTTTTATGTAACACGTTCTCATATACAACTGATTCAGGGGTCTACATCCAGGGACTGTTCTTGGATGGAGCACGCTGGAACAGAGAAACTAAGAAGCTAGGAGAATCTCGTCCGAAAATCCTCTATGATACAGTACCTGTGGTCAGTATATTTCATTCAGAAACATTTTTATAGTATTATACATGAACAAATTCTGTGGAATGAATACTGAAGTTGTAGCCTTGAAGGGAGCAAGAGGGTAATTCTTGAAAGTTAATGGCATTGAAAAAGATTTTTGTTGAAATAGAAATTGCATGAGAGGAGCTGAGAGTCCTCTACTAATAACAATGGCAACACTATAGTTGGTGCTGCAGATTTTCTGAAAGGAAGCAATCTGCTAAGAAAAGAGTAAACAAAACCCATGTTTTCAGGACTATCTGTAAAAAAGCAAACACTGCTGTCAACAGTACTTTGGCCCTGCCAAGAATGTTTCCCACCTCCCCCCCCTTTTTTTTTTTAACTGATGTGAAAAGGATTATTCTTTGCCGCAGATATGGCTAAAGCCCTGTAAGAAAACAGACATTCCACAGCGACCCAGTTACCTGGCTCCAGTGTACAAGACCAGTGAGAGAAGAGGGACCCTATCAACGACTGGCCATTCCACCAACTTTGTCATTGCAATGACCCTCCCTTCCGACAAACCGCAAGAACACTGGATCAAACGGGGGGTGGCACTGTTATGTCAGCTTAATTCGTAAACCTATCATAATTAATGGAGGTTCCTTTTCTAGATCACCTACAAGGAATGCATGTCAGTTCTGAAAGGCCATATCAAAACAGAAGTCGACATAACGTACATATGAAAGCATTTAAAAAACTACATTTTGCATTTCATGAAATATACAATATAAAAGTGCACAATAAAACATCATGAAAGCCAACAAGAGTATCTGCTCCTTTAATAATTTTATTTTTTGAAGGCTCCTTATTTATAAGGAACATACATAAAAATGAACACAACACTGTTGACAATGAACAGAACAGCATTTGATCTTTTCCAGTTTATAAAATTAAAAAAAAAAAAAGACTTAGTTATAACAAAAAGACTGATAGCTCAGCTGTATCTCATAGGACCATAATCACATTTGAAAACAGACTCAATTGTTAACAGGAGGGGATTTTTTTAATAAAAAAATCACACTGCATCTAGCAACTACAATATTTCTAAGCGTAATCACAGCAGATTGAGTGCAATGTGATCTACATCAAAATTCATATGGGATGTCACACAGTGACAGCATTGTAATATACAAATAACATGCCCTCCAACAAGTACAAGTTAGATGAGACTCTGGATTCAGCAGAATGGAATGTACAAACCGAGTAGAAATGTAGTGGAATTCAGATTGTCTGTAACATGACTTAAAAGTGTACATTATAACAATTTGGAATTCAGTACTGGTGGAAAATCTACAGAGGAAGTCACAGCTGTTACACTGCCCTTCATAAGTTGTAATAAATACTACAAAATGAAAGAAAAACAACATACGTATTTAAGGAAAAAAATGCAGTACCTGCCTTGAAAGACCATATTTTTCCCTTGTCTGAAGATGGTCTTGAAAGGAAGTTGTTAACTATTTTCCTGTATAGGCAGTGTATTAAGCTAAAACCATACTCCAACTAATACAAAAGTAAATATACTACCTGAAATAAAGAAATTTTCATTTGAAAAATATTAAAAGAAAGAAACTTCTTAAAAAAATGATTTGACAAAAACATCAGTTTGACGACATGGCCCCCTTATACTTGACAGAGTTAACAGAAAATTAAAATTAAGGGTCAGTTCAATACATAGGCAACATAAGTTGTTTAAACTAGGATCCTCAGAAATTAACCAGTGACTTCAGTCTCTGAAAATGGTACCCAGGGACACAGCATGAGCACCAGAGAAGAGTCACCTAGGATCTCTGCACTGCACAAATTCAGCAAACTGAAGCTAACAACAGTGCGTTTGCTAATTAGGGTCCAACAGTAAACATATTTAAAGAAGAAAACAAACCAACCAGCCTGACTTCTCAGCATCAAATGGCTGCATGCATGAACTCTGGGCTTTGGCTTCTTCACTGAAGAAACTGCGCTCTACTTTGAAATGGACCCTTAATACTGTTCCTTGATACTGCATTAGGAAGAAATACTGGCAAGAACCAACCATTACCTTTAAAATATACAAGCTGCTCTTGTTAAAAACTAAAATGACCAAAGAAGCTTCAGAAAGTAACAGGCCACAAGAAACACACAAACTTGAAATGGAATGAAGATACCAGCTGGTGCTCTTTTAAGCTGTTAGGATCAGTACGGTTTCAGCAGCTACACTGGCACCAAGCAGACTGAAACAAAACTTACGGCACATTGTCAAGAAACAGCTTACCTGGCAGACACAAAGGAGACGGCAAACTGGATGTTTTAGAAAAGGCTACTTCCATGCTTATGAGTGAGACTGCAGAATGAATTTGCACTCCTCAAGAACTCACTGTTTTTTTTCTTAAGGGGATGGATGGGTACAAGAAGAACTAACTCATGTCTGGCAGTATAATCACTCCAGGAAAATCTGATCCAGGACATGCTCCCAGCATATTAAGGCCCACATTTTCAGTCTATCCTTCCAAATCACACATACAACAGATCCATCACATCTGCTTTTCAATAATCAAATACCAAAATTGTTAAAAAAAAAATATATATCATAGAAATGAACTCATTTATGCTGGAAGTAGCAATTTTCTTGCTTACACCTGACCACCAGAAATGGCTGGTGCCACAATGTCTGATATTGAGGCACTGTAGAAACAGAGTACAGTAAGTAACCCTACATGCACATAGCATAATTTAACCTTTGTGCCCATGTTCAGTAACTAGCATGTTTGTTGTACTTTTGCTTTTTTAACATAGGAGAAAACATTCCAAAATAACTGTTAAAAAAAACGAAAAAACCCATATTGATTTTCTATTAAATTAAGAGTTTGCACACATTCACAGCCACAATTCTTCAGTAGTTTATGCTGCAAGTGGCACACGATACATGTTTAGCATCTGTAGAAAAGAACCAGGAATAGCTCAATAACTCCAACATCAGGGATTTCCCCAAGCTAGCACTAATTCTACTGCATTTTGCATTTTCCTACTAATATCAAAGAACAAACATCAAATAAATTTTTGTCAGGAAAACATCATCAAAGTGATGCTTGACAGGACATAGCACTTTGCAGCGTATATTGCAACAGCCTGCCTTCTTACACATGAAGTTTAAAATGCGGGAATTTAAACAGCCTTAAGGTTTTGGGCTTCTTTCTTCTTAAAATTTAAGACAGCACAGTGGTTTCCAGTCATCTATTGTTGTTAAGATTTAATACTTAAAAAGTCACCACTATGCAGAGGAACCAGCACTATGTGTATATACACATATATATGCACAGACAGAAGAAGATATATACATATATATGCCTTCTGCTTAAGACTTGTGTGGTACTAAATGTGTACTCAGGTTCCTTGCATAGGTATGAATTTCAGCTGTAAAATTTTCTGGGTTCTCTCAAATGTAGTATGAAATGGTATTTTCCTAAATCCTACATCCTTCACTGTAATTTTTTTATATAAGCAAGCAGCACATTGAACTTGGCATTTATTTCTGGTATTTACTATTTCCAAATTGCCTGTTACTGGAGTTTAGAAGATGCATTTGGGCAGCCTCATCTGATGTGAATCAGAAAAAAAGCAGCAGTTAATCTACACAGAAATGAATATGCTGTACTTGTGTAAGTAAGTAGTGCAAGCCACTGCTTTTCCTCTAAGCAATGTGCATACAGTGAAACAGTGCAGACTCAAAGCCATACAGTAATAATATTGTATCCACAGTGATTACCAGAACAAGGTCAAAACTGGATGTTAAGCACAATTTTATCTTCATAGAGGGCAATCACCAGCATGATGGCAAATCCAAGGAGCAGACCTAGATTCTGCAGAATGAACTGCCCCACAGGACAATAACCGTGCTCTTCATTATCTCCATCTCCATGAAGCATTTCTGGAAGCTAAAATGAAAAGTAATTTAGAAAAAGTTATTTCACCTTTATTCTATTTAATTACTGACAAATTTACAAGATTATTTTTATTGATCAAGAATAAACAACCTAGGTTTTAGTTATAAAAACAATCCACCAAGACATAGTTAAAACTATATCCAATCCCTGTGTTTTTGAAAAACAGCGTCAAACACATGTATTTACTAGACAAACTGAAAATGTCTTTCTGCTGGGCACTTTTAGAGCTCTTCCAGGACTATGCGTCTATTTGAACTTCAAATTTATCAGGCTAAGGACCAGCCCAGTATTCTTTGAGCTCTGCTGTTTCAAGTTGGTTTACTCAATTAAAGCTAGCCATGCTCAAATAAACATAATAAAAAGCTTTTTTTTTTTGAGCCCCAAACAGTAATTACATTGCTATAAAGACTTGGCTGATTAACTCAGCCCTTCATCATGTTATATGCTTTACACGTATTCACATACATTTTAAGCATGGGAATAATAGGAACGATCATGTATGCCACAGATAATTCAGGATGAATTTTATGCACATCTGTAGAAAGTTCTGAAAGCTCTGGCTATTCCTCACCTATAAGGAAAAGGTCAAATAGTACTGACAAAAGCATCAAATAGATGCAGACGTGGAAGATGTAAAAATAAATCTTCCAAAGTGCCTTACAAAACCACCTAGGCAAGACAAAAATAACTTAAAGGATTTCCTTTGTTTACCTTACGCTTTTGTCAGTTTCTGCATAAATCATTTTAAGGAAAAAAAAAAACATTCTACAGAACAAACAGAAACTTCAGGCAGTACACAGCACAGGTCTCTAACTATTCTGGTTATTCCAAATATCTGAATACTGTACAACAAACACTGACAAATTATCAGAGCATCAGATCAGCTATAAAGATGAATATATTAGCCATCTGGTCTTGCATTACTATATTTATTTCAGAAAGATACATACACTGACAATTTGATCCACTGAAAATTTGAATATAAAAAAATATACTGGTATGAAAATTATTAATCTCTCTGGTAGACTCACTTAACTTTTCACTTTATAAGCTCTTGATATGACCAGTTTCAGTGACCATATATTGAGCCTGGTCCTGTCAATACAAACAAAAACCAACACCTTATTGGAGTTGAAAATGTATAGTTTCTGTCAGAGATGCAAGAAACAAAAAAATATGACATATACATTTATTTTCCAGTAAGAAAATAGTTCAATAGTTCTCCACATCAAGTGACAGCAGTGGTCACAGAAAAAGCCTGAAGGATTTAAAATGTCCTGAATTCAGGTTCTACCTCCTCTCTACTAGGAGAAAACTATTTTTTAGAAATAAATACAGGAATATACCTAATTAGATGAACTTCAATCAGATGCAAGAATACCAGAAGGTCCATTGCACCTTAGTGGGCCTCAGCTAAGCTAGGAAAAGGTTAAATTCTGTTCCTATTAGCTGTCAGAAAAGAGGTTCTTTGAGAGGAAGGAAAACATCAGAACAAAAATGTGGTGTGGTTTCAAGTGTATCACACAGAGGCTTTCCTGCTCTTATTTAGATCAGACTGTATTGGATGCTACTGTGCCTAAGGAAAAAGACAAAGAATAAAAGAATAAAAATACTGCCTTCCTTTATACATTCTGTCTTCAGTCAAAGTACATAAAGGAAAAAAAAAATACCAGCCACAAAACTTACATGCCAGTGGTATCAAGTAATTACAGGCTATCACAGAACATCTACATTTGCAAGAACAGTTATCCTCTACTATACAGCCACTCTCTTCAGCAAGACCTCAAAAGGACTGACTTACCTTATTTACTAATTAAAGCTCTCCATAATGAAGAGAAATACCCCATTTTTGGCTGTCTTAATATTGACAGAAAATAATACAGTGATGATCAGTGCTTGGCTTTCATGAGTCCTGGTCATAGAGGTCCTAGTGGTAAGCAGGACTACCACAGGACCTCCAGAACCAACGCTGAGTTGAGTTGAAAGGCAAGAAGCTGGAAGCTCCACTGACACTCAGTTTCCTGAGCCCAGTGTGGCAGTAATTGCAGAGGTAAGTTTGCTAAGCTGCAAGACAGCTCCTGCCGATACCAGGAAATTCAGCAGAAACTGAACCCTCTCTTTCAGTGGTCTTCACTAATGCTTCAAGGATACCACTGAGGCAGAGAAACCTGGCTAGGAACTGGGAGCTGCTGGCCACAGCAGCTGAGGGAAGAGGGATTTTCAGAATGTCAACCGCTTTGGTTAGCACCAGGGAAATAATACAGTTGGCCCACCTGGAATGCAAAAAGAACAATCATAATCATAGAATCTTACCATATCAACCAATGCCACATAGAGGAACATGCCTGCAGTGACTGCAAAGATCCACAAGGTGATGTTATTCGCATACTGTCCCACCGCCGTGCCAATCAGCATGCCTATGTAAGCCATCATGGCAGACAGGAGGTTGTACACAATAGCCTGCTTTACTGTCATACCAGCTTTAAGAAGCACAGCAAAATCACCTGAAGTGAAGAGAAAATGCAGTGGCTTAGTATCAGTGCTCCTTGGGACAGCAAGTAGCTAGATTATCCTGTATTTACTATCAGCAACCCAAGGCATTGCCAAAGTAAAATGCTGCAACAGAGACTCAAAGGAAGACGGGCAATAGGACACAACAACTACTGTAACACCTCTGTGTGCGGAAAGTCCTTGCTTAAAATATGATTTAAAGGTAACAATTCATCACACTGAATGGTAGAAAGGTAATAGTGATTAACTGTTAAAGGCAAACAGGGCAGTCTAGATCTGGTCCTCCTGCAGAATATGTGTGCACAGACTTGTGTTTACTTCAAAAAGGTAGGTGATAGCACACGAACATAGAGCTTTAGTTTTGATCAGTAACTATTATCTACATTCTTCAAATTCACTAGGAGGATCAGGAGGCATTAGTTCCCACAAAAGGTGACAATTAATTTGAGTAACAGGGTACTAGGAAATGAACAGTTACGTTCAGAGAACATGATTTCGTGTTCGTGCTGAATCATTGTGCTAGTTTAAGACACAGCAAGTGTCTTAAAGCCTGACCTTACCTTTGATTGTTCAGGGCTAGCAGCTTATCAAGTAAGCAAACTGTGATAGCATACACAGTTTAATCAGGCACCATTTCAGGCTATGGACAAAAAAAACAACCAAGAGCTCCTCTCTCTGGCTGCTCTTTTGTAAATCTCGCGATGCACTAATATTTCATGTGATGCGGATTGTGGCTCACAGAAATAGAGGTTTCATCATCATTAGCATCCAAGAAACAATGTTTCAGTTAGGGGCAAGAAGAGTCAAAGGCACCAGCAACAATGCTTACAGGCTTTATCCAAATAGCCATTCACATCTACTGGACTCAGTGATAATTGGTACAAAGCATCTTCTGAACATCTACACAAAGACTTCTGCTAATTCATTTAACTTTCTGTAATATGTCATAGGATATGTAACATTTTTGAAGACAACGCAACGGACAAGTGTGAAACTCTATACAGAATGCTGAGGTGTAACACCAAAAATGTATCCTCTGTACTCCTGAATACATTTTTAAGCAAGCTGAAAAAACTTCACAGAACGCTGTAGCTAAATGTCTGTCAAACTGATCTTGATAGTCTCATTATGTACGTTGAAACAACGCTGCTAAATCACTCTCTGAAGTTCTGATCACCCTTGCTGCAACTGCCTTGCATCACGCCTATCAGGAGGAGTGTCACAGCAGCATTTACACACATGCACTCAGTCTTCAGCTGTATGAAGTATCAGTTTTATACAACTGGTTACCTAATTCATGGGGAAGCTCGTGACAAAATACTGCTATCGATGTACTAATTCCTCCTGTCAGTCCAGCACTAAAAGCTGCTCCTGAAAGAAAAAAAGATACAAATGCTATGTTACTATTTTCAAATCAGGAAATTTATTCAACAGAATTGCCAAGATTACACCTTTTTGTTAAAACACACACACTAATACTTTTTGATTATACTGGAAGTACCCTGGGTGTGCATTAATGCTGCATACTTTATTACCTAGTTCAACTGAACAGCAAAACCTGAAAGAAGAGAACACAGACAGAAAGGCAGCAAGCAGATAAACAGCACCACTTTTACATGTTTAGGGCATTTCAAGCACACTAGGGTAATTAAGAATGCACAAGAAGAACAGTCTAGTGCTCTCCTTTTCAAGTTGGAAATCCAAACTAACATGTAACAGTTCTTTAATGCCTATTTCTAATGCAGTATCAGCAACATGAGCAAGCCTAACCTGGAAGACAATAAGAAGAAAAACATTTGTGTAAGACTTTTTAGAAGTAACTTTTGTGTAAACTAATTTAGTTCAATTGACTTTAAGTTTGTACCTTAAATAATTTAGAGATGAGAAAACTGACAATAAACTTCTGTACGTTAGAAAAGGCCAAACAGAAAAAATAAAAGTAGAAAGAGAAGGCACAAACTTAAGACAGAGAGAAAATTTAACTTCCCTTAGAAACCTATAGATTTCTTATAACTTGGTATATTACAAAGATTTATACAAGCATTTCTAAAGTCTAAAGTCTACAGTGTACTCAAGAATCAGCTGTTTTGGCTTGACACAGGAATATTTAGAAATGGAATTTTAATACAGTGAAGCTCTCAGCACATGGCATAATGATCCCGTTAGGCCTTAGAAGCAACTGCCAAAATGTTTTACGTGTTTAACATTAAAATGGAACAAGATTTGTAATGAATTTGCTTCACTTCAAAATCGTATGGAGAAAAGTGGAGATACTGTAGAAGAATTCATTGTTAACTCAAAACCTTTCTAAGTAGCTTATCCCTTGTCCTTTAAAACAGGCAAATAGGTAAATATGTCCCTTCTGCAAGTAGTTCAGAACCCAGCATGTTCTTTGTAGCTACCTTAGTAAAACAAATAACTCATAAATTAAAAATCACATGTAGAGGTTTATATGAATCAAAACTGATTTAAATAAGCTAATGAAATCTGTAATTGTTCTAATTTCTCTGTTTTATTTCTAGCCAAATGTGTAGGAAATTAATCTATATTAACTGTAAGTGAAAATAATGCTTCACTTAGTATTTTTTTTTTTTTAGGAGAGGAGGGGGAATGGCATGACAACCAGACTCACAGTTCATTACTTACAAATACTGTATATGTATTAGTAATATCAAAGAATATTACTGTAAATAAGTAAAACTCTAAATAAATATCATTATAAAGCACTTCTTGTTTCTTACTCTAAGGCAAATACTAAACAATACCAAACAATAAATACGCATTACAGGTACTCCTTAATCCATAAGGAGTTTTGTCTGCACCTATCTTTATTTGACAGAGGTTGCTACTGTTGCTAATATCATTACAGTAATCTTGGTGGAATCAGTCACTTAATATTAACAAAGTGAAGGTTATTATGACTGACGACCTTTTAATTCCTGCTATGAAGGAGATTTACAGTGCTGGTAACCACAGAAGACAACTGGAAATCTTCCCTGTGATCACTGATAAGTAAAATACTACCGAAGTTACTCAAGGTAAGAAACTGCTGAGAAACGCTCAGTGGTTTTGCTCACCTATTGCTAAGCCGTCACTGAAGTTGTGAATGCCATCTCCCATAATTACCATCCAAGCAATATTAGCTATCCCTGTATCTTTCAGGTCTTTTCCAGAATGGCAGTGGCCATGGGAATGATGGGAATGTTTGTGATGCCAGTGGTGACTGTGTTTTCTAGCTATCATCTTATCTTCACCATGGCTGTCGTACTCTAAGTCGTGAAGATCGTGTTCTTGAGCAGCATGTAAGACATCGTTGTGAGAATGGTGCATGTTGTTCTCTTCTTCTACAGACAAGAAATTTTTGGGAGGGGATTCCAGCTGGCCATCTAAGTCAGTCAGTTCAGTTTCATTAAGTCGATCTTCAGATAGAACTGAGTCATCTGCTCCTACATTGAAGTCAGTTGAGAGAAACATTGCATTAATTCTTATTTAAAATATCACCAGCACCTACTACACCTCTGAGCTAAAAATTTAACTGCTTTGTGAAAGCAAAAACAGTGTTTTAACTCAGTCCAATCTAATAACTGCGTGGTCAACGTTCTGCCAAAAGTAAATATACCGATGTCACTACCCTGTCTTTCAGTACTTTGCATAAACAGCATTTACAAGTCTCCACTGTAAGGCAGCATCCACAGTTTTAGCCTGACAGGACTGTACATGTAAATTTGCCACTGACAAAATATACGGTTCAACACTGGATGAGGAAAGTTGCCAGGACTATACCAATGTTGTATGTGCATGCAATTCCATCGTACAAAAGTCACTGAAGCATACTATGACACAACAGATCTTCAAGTAGTTTCTGTACTGCATACATCTTTGGGACAGACACTGGTGTCATACAGTAAACTCCTCTTATGTAGCTCATTACCCTGCTTGCAATCACTCAAACCTATTTTTACAGAGAAATAAAAGTAAAAAATGATGTAGAAGGCGTATGTGCATGAATTTTGAGTCCCCTGATATTTCTGAAATATAAATAAATAAAACTGGCAATCTATGCTCCAGGAAACAAAACCAGTTATAGAAAACAAACAAAAAGCAACAAAAACACAGTTCTAGACAATAAATTTACTAGTTTAACAGAACTCAACAGAAATGTAAGTAGAACTCAACAGTAACTGGAATTTTTAAAAAGTGTCCGAGACAACTTCTAGATAGAGAGGCTCTTACACATAATCTGGAGGGTTTAAAAAAATTGGAACGACCATTCGTGTCTGTGGTAGGGGCGCTGCAGTCCAAATTCAAATTCAGCAGAGGCTTCCAGTGCCTTTATTGCAAATGGTTTACTGAATATACTTTCAGAGGAACAGTGCTATGAAACTGTATCATTAGAAGCAAAACTCCTCTATCATTCATTAAAGGAAAATGAAGACATTTCAAATGTATGTATCACCATGCTCACAGTTAAAAATCTTCCCGTTCTATGTCAGTTCTCCAAATCTCATTTTAAGTTGGTTGAATGGAGACCTAACATTTCCTTCTATAAACCACGCAAATGAACAAACTGCATTGGTACAAATACAGCACGTGGACTCTTCATCAACAAATGAGTTTCAGCAGCCATTCTGGCAACAGAACGGGAAGTTTATGAAGCAAAGCTCTTCCCCTTCTCTCATCCCTTCGAGACAGGTGCTATGGCATTCCATATAGGTGTATACTGCATGAGCATTCAGATTATCACGAAGGCACAGTATGTGAAAGTTGTTTTCGATACCTGAGAAATACTCGAGACACTTGATTATATTTATCAGAAGAAATTAATTTTGCTTGGCCTTCTCAGCCAAATGGTAGTTGGTCAGAGACTGGAATCTTCAAAGTGTAACAGATTATCCTCCTTCAGGTCGCATGTGTTAATTTTTGGTTTAGTTTTTACTAGGGCTGAACTAGCTTAACCAGAAAACTCCTCCCAGAACCAAAGAATCACAGCCACCCAAAACCCTGACTACTTCAACAGTCTGAGAACCACTTGCAGGGCATATTAGGAAGGGCTCTCAGATCTAAGAAAAACAAAATATACAGTGCAGGGAAAGCCTCTTAAGTCTTATTAACAATGATTTGCATAATAGGAGCGCAACTGTACAAGAGGTTACATGCTACATGCCACAAGTTACATGTCATTACTTCGAATCTCACAGAGAAAATGCTGAAAATAAATGCCTACCTGCAAGGGGTTTGAGCTGAAGCCAGTCAGCATCTGGTCTATTATTTAATTTCTGATCTGAAAGTTTCCTTCCAATTGGTGATTCTTCACTCGGTTTATTCTTGCACCATTTCTGCTTACTCTGCAACAGGAAAGATTTAACATCTGATTTATAAAAGGACATTGATGGAAATAAAATAAATTGAAATATTGTCAAAAATCTTAGTAAACACACACAATTTCACTTCTTTAACAGAATACAATTCAGAGACAAAGAATACCGTAATAGCCAAGAAGCATATGTATGCAGAGTCATCATACCTGCTTACTTTCTTCAAGAGAGCAAGCACATGGCAAGAACAGCTCCTATTTTGTTCAATTTTAAGTTTCAAACTCCTACAACTTCCTCATATTTTCCATTAGATAAAAGCTTGCTACTTCCCTGTCCGCAGCCCATACAACAGTGATCACAGATTTGCCAAAGCAGCCTAAGGGATTTAACTATTTAATTAACCTCAAAGACGACACACACAATGTAATAGCTTTTATCTCTTTATCACAAGATCTAAGAAACGCTTCCTCCAACACAGAAAATCATCTGCTACCTGTCCAGCTGAGGCAGCAAGTTTGATACAAAACCAAAGAACTTGATATTTTTGTTCACTCTTTTGGGAAGAAACCGTTATAGTTCATTTCCTCCTCAAAGTCAAGAGATGGAAGCAAACGATAAAAATTTATAATGACTGCTGAAACAACATGGCTCTTTCATGGTTTGAATTTCAATGATTGTCACATACGCCCTCAAGTACTGAAACTCTTTTTATTCTATTATCATAAATACAGCTTACTTCCAGACCTAAAAATCCAATCCTTTCTTATCTGGGATGCAAGATACAATTTAACAGATTATTTACATAATACAGAACGTCTGCAATTTTTTGGCATTTTCTGATGTGAGTATCTCTATTACACTGGCACCATCAACTGGCAGTACAGCTACATTCCTTGTCAATTGTCAGGGAATTGTCTTGCTCTGTTATCAGTTCCCTCTTATGTATTTCTCTTCCTATTTTTGCAAAGAGAGTAGAGATAGAGCTGTAATTTCTTCTGCTTGGGTCTACTTCCAAATACATCTGGCTGAAAAGATGATTCTTCCCCCATCAGATTCCTACTTTGTCTTCCCAGATTACCTTGTTATAAATGCAACCACTTTTAGAAGGGGTTTCCTCACGTGAAATCAAATAGAATGTGGATTAGCAGCACATGCTCAGAGTAATCGGTCATCACACAGACAATTCCTTCAAAACTCAGAAGCTGAAATATTTTTAAAATAGCATGCAATTTTACCGCATACCTTTTGTTTATTGTAATGCTTGTACATTCTTATACAGTGTTCAATGATGAACAAAACATAAATGCCTCCAAGTGCTACAAGACCTTTCAATACTGGATCATTTTCTTCCAGAAAGCCTTCATTCTCTATTCCATGTCCATGGGCATGTCGATGAGAATGCTTGTGTTCATGCATGTGACCTTGGCCATGGTGGTGACTGTGGTTGTGGCCTCCATGTGACTACAAAGAAAGTAAGAGCACAGTGTGACTTGGTGCAACTGGAGACTGACACAGCTCTAACCTTAGAAGGCAAAATGTGTAACCTCGCCCAAAAAGTATTATTAACAGTGCTTTAAAAGATTCTTTTCATACAAACACATCTTACCACAGAAAATGTTTGTTAGACTATTCATTACTCTGATATTTTTCTGGTTAATTTTTAGAAAGGGGGAAAAAAAAAATTTCCAGCTTTTTTCTGTCACTATGGTAAAAGAAAAATAAATCAGAGGAGCACTCAGGAACATCACACAAATTACAGCTGCTGCACTCCCACTAAAAACTAAACCTCATGTTTTTAACTATTCCAATCAATTTCAGTCTTAAGCCAGTTTTGGAATACAACAACAACAAATAAACTGTATTAAAGTTTACACAAAGAAAACATCATTCTTTTTGTTAAAAGGATAAAGATAGGAAATATTTCTCATTCTTTCAAAGAATTACATTATACTGCCACAAATGAAAACATGCTTACCTTCCCAGTGGCTTGGACAGTTTCTTGATTGAGTTAGAAGTTATTTTCTCCCCAAAAGCTAGTAATCAGGAAGCTGAATCCCCTGAAATACTTTTAGGTCGTACTGATACAGAAGTATCAATTGACAAGACACAGTAATGCTGCTAAGTTTAAAATACTCCTGTTCGTCTCAGGTGTTTTAAAACATTTTGAAAGAAGTTTGGCTATGAACATACAACTACAATTTTATAAGGTTTTTTTTTTTCAGAAATCTGCTTTGTTTTTAATGACAAGACTCAAATGCTGTTTCAGAACGTACCTACGATAGTTTACATCAGTGAACGTCTGTGTGTCAGTACTTGTCAAGCATTTCTAAATTCTATATGCACTTAAATTAGAATGAAAAGTAAGAAAAGCAATACTTACATGTGGCAAAAGATGGAGTAGAGCATCTCCACTCATTGTTCCTACAGCCAGAGCTACCAAGAAAGTTAGAAGAAATTTGAAGCACCATTGGTTAATGATGGGAATCAAGATCACACCTAGCAAGGAAAGCAGGCTAATGACGGTGATAGAGATGATACCACAAACCCAGGCTGTGGGAAGAAATGGATACAGAAAGGTTATCAGAACAATACTTCTAAAACTTCTAAGTATGATTAAAGACTTTCTACTATCTCCTAAGAAGGTGACTCTCCTTTAACCTAAGTTGTGTGATCATTCAAAAGAAAAATATGCTGAAAAATATGAAGACAGCATTCAAGTCCACAGCAAAAATTAGGCAGACTTGATCGCTACGCACAAGATTGAAAAACACCAGAAGACAATCAGCTAACAACAAAACAGTCCGTCTAGTCCTTCTGACTTAAGTTCCCAGCTTAGCTCTGCAGCCCACCAATGAAACATAGAAAGCAGATGATTTCATGTCGGAACTAAAAAACCTCAGCTATTTTTCTTAACTTGCTATGACTTTGCAGGCACTCACTCATGTTTAACATCTGGTATTAACAAGAATCTGATGGAAATTTAAATTGGAGTAAATATTTCTCCCCTTTGGTAGAAATAACATGTTCAGCTACACACCACTCTCTTCATGCGGTGCTCTGAAGCACACATTTTTACTTATGAGAAAAGAGTTATGCTCAATTTTTGTTGGAGGAACCTTAAAAACAAATGCTAAAATAAGAGCTTAAAGAGCTGAAAGCAGCTGCTACTAACAAAACCAGAATGGTTTTTTTTGTTGTTGTTGTCCTTAGAAGAAAAAGTGATAATGGTTAAGTTAAAATTGACACAACCCTGTGAGTTGGAGACATGCAAATTGCTTTATGACATGGAAAAGAAGGAATTACACAAGAAAGAGATCCTATGAACAAGGAAACATGCCTCTTGCAATCAGTATCTCGCCCTAATAAAATACTTTCTTTTTTGTCCCATCATAGAAACTTCAAAGAACAGTAAAAACTGTTTGATTCCAACAGTACAGTTCTTAAGTTTCACAGTCTCAAAGATAGGAATAGTTGGTGGCTGCAAAATTAATGAGAAGCCTCTTTTCAATGACATCACAGCAATACACATAAAATAAACGTACTTCCAAAATGAAACAGAGATTTACATGCAGCTTTATTAAACTAAGAGTCAGATATATATAGTAAATAAAGTTGAACAAGAAAACTATCAGTGTCACTATGGAGAGTAACATATTACAGTGGCATGGAGCGAGCAAAGATGTATCTCTACAACTTTTCATTACAGGCTCCCATTGTACAAATGTTAACTGCCTGGGCTGAGAAGTTTTGCGAACACAATTTCCTCAAGTTGAACTTTTTATTTCTTTCAAGTTTCAGCCTAAATGTTTCAGGTGTTTCCAGTTTTCTTACTAGCTTCATTCAATCATAAATGTCTACCAATTTGTAAACTTTAAGGAAAGTCAGCAACTTCTGATTTTAGAAGCATTAGCATCTCTGTACTTAGGTACAGGATATGACTTCTTTAATGTTTGTGAAGGCCCACTCATTTTTGACCAAGTAGGGAAAAATACCTTGGGAAATAGGTGTGGGGAGAGGAGAAGAGCAGAGGGAATATTATATATTGCAGCTGCTCAATGAAATATTTAAGTTAGTAGTCAAATGTCCCAAGAATTCTATTTCTACCAGAAGTGCAACAGATCAGATTTAACAAGGTTTTGCCACTAGAATCTTGGCTGCCGCAGCCTGTCTGGTTCACCACCACTTGATGTTTTAGATTTTATTTTAGGATATTCATTCATACAAAGTGTGCATGTGTCCTGTGACAGTGCAGAAAAGGAAACAATCCTATTCAAATGCAAAGGTTATAAGAACATATCCACTAGGAGAAACTGACTGGAAAAAGCTTTGGAAAGCATGCAGTATATACTGGAATGGACACTGACAGTGTGAAGAAAGTAGGAATTGGTGAAAAGGCAAGGCCTGCAATCAGATGCGGAAGTGAAGAACTGGAGGTCGGAAAAACAGGAATTCAGAAGTAGATCTAGAGTGGAAGCAAGACCCTGCAGACAAAAATACTGTCACTACACAACCTTGATTCATCCCCAGAGCACTTCAATCATGTACACTCAACAAACAAGCCCTGCTGAAAGAGACAGGGACAAGTAATGATGTAACTCAATACCAAATCATAAAGTGCATGTCCAAGTTGCCCAAATTAAAATTACAGCCCTTTGGCAAGAAACTGAATCTCCAATCTAGACACAGGTGTTACAATATTAGGCGCCAAGTTAAATGACCAACAGCCTTACATGGACACCAGAAATGGAGATTATGTGAACTGGCTGAAGTTTCATCTATCACAGCGTAGATTTGGCAAACACATCTCTGAACAGCTTACATGCTTTTAAGAATGATACAGTATCTAAACACAGCACCATGATTAAGATGAGGCACATGAGAATGAGGATACAGAATCTGTGCCCCTCTCAGACTTTGGCCATCAGCTTCAGAAGCTGTTAAAAGAGCTATTTAAACTCTTAAAAGTGGTACGGATCCAAAATTATCAGCAAAAGATTGCTACTGAGTCACACAAAAAGTACTACCTACAAAAGCAGGGTATGACCCCACAGTTACATACACATACAAACCGATTTTGATAAAGCTAAATCCTGAGATGAAAGTACTATTAATAACTCTGTACAAAATTTTATTGAAAGATTTCAAACATTCGTAGTGACCGAAACACTAAAATGTTATGGAAGTGGAACTAATATGCAATATTACAAGCACTGCAAGAGCTCAGAAGTAATAAAAGACCTTGGGGTATAACAAGGAATACTATTTAAGGCTCAGTCAATGAAGTGAAATTATTATGTACTGGCTCATAAAATATTTGTGGAAAAAACAAGAGGGAGGTGATCCAACAACTTCCTCTGGAAGGGGCCTCCTTTCAAACAGTGGGTAGCAAACGAAGAATGGCTGCTCTGCACCACACTGCACAGCTATTTGTAAGTTAAAACAGACTAAAAAGATAGAAGGGTAGCCTCTTTAGAAAGCTGAGAAAGGCTAGCTATCTGCAACCTTTAAGAAAGGCTCCACTGCGGCTTTCCTAGATTCACAGAATGGTAAACTCCAAGGGAATGCTGGCATCTGTACAGGCAGCTTTACGGGATAAATGTGATCTGAAATACTTTTCAACAGCAGCTCTAACTGATCCCTGGCTTGAAAAAATTGCTCAGTGTTTATTTGTATCATTTTTCCGTGCAGCTCCTTTAGTAAGGGGCTAGATTCTCGTTCAGGTATTTATTATCGTACTGATAGACAAACTGGGGCAATTATACTCTCAAAACCACCTTGTTTCACTTCAGATGTATACAGTTTTACTCTATAAATACGCAGTACAAGCACACTTAAAAGACCTTTGCCAATATATATGGTAATTCCACCATTCATGCAAACAGCAAGCTGCTACAACTTCAGGCCCTGCTTCAGAAGAATGGAATTAAGCATGCAGGGCAGCATCAATCTGTTCAGTCAACCAAATGACAACAGTAGATCTTAAGATCTATGTGAACTGAACTTAGAAAAGAAAAAACACAACTGTCAGTTTGTCCAGTAACTACAGCAACATACATTCTCAAATAATTATAAAACTTAGGAGAACCACAGTGCTTCTCAGATGTGGAAAACAGATTCTCTTTCCCAATCTGAAAAATGTGTCTACCTACTGACTCTAGATCATTCCAACTGAAAGACTAAAGTGAAATAAAAAGCTGTACTAGTTACACCACGTGGAGGATCAACCTCTCTGACTGACTGCACGTCAGCAGCTGGACAGTCCATGTGGCCTCTGGATGGCTGTGGAACAGATGGGGCTGTGAGGCAAAGGCAAAGAGGAAAAATGACACACATCATACAGCCCTCTGCCTGCTCTCTCAGGTGTGTCCATAAGTTTAGTAATCAAAGAGATTAGTTTGATTCACAGCAGGGCATATATTTCCTTTTAAGTTGTGTAGAAATGCTCTATTATAATAATGCGACCTCTTCCAATCAGTACACTATGAAAACTCAGCTGTACATAGAAGACTTTGAAACTTCCCTAACAGAAAATGTTACAGAATTATCTGTAATAAGAGGCACAAAACTCAATATGGTTTTATAAGCTTTTGGTCATCATTTAATTAAGTTACTTTGCTTTAGATAACTGCACTGTGAGAGACCTAGTAAAAATCTTACAGGTTAGCATAAGCGAACAGAAGCAGCACTGGTCTATTATACATTTGGAAAGCTTTTAAGTAAAACTAAAGAAAAGCATAAATATCTCGTGTTTAAAAAGGCCTATGTGCTAAGTATGGAGTAAAGAATTTTTACATGAGCTGGGGCAAGCACATCTTCCACAATCCTCAAATACCACTTAAGATTTGTTATTTTTTGATTCACTTCCTTAACAAGCAAAAATGTTATTACATCACCTGAAGCCTCATTCTACTTAGTAACATTGTATACACGACTCTGGTAGATTTCACCATTTATCATCATCTCATCGAGTTGACCTTCTTCAGAGGTTACTGCTTGTTTTCAAAACCAAATTAGTAAGTTAAAAAACCTACATATTTTTACAATTAACTAGCTAATATTGCTTATATGCAAAATACCAGGTACCATGGTATGTTACTGTCCACAATAAGGCTCGCTTATTTTGCAAATTAAGTCTCTTAAAATGTTAAAGTTTCTTCAAAAGTTCAGCTACTCATCAACTCTCTTCCTCATTACAGAGAAAGAAAATGCATTATTTTAAAAAGAAGCACTCAGACGCATAAACTTTCTAATTAAACTGATTCAAAACATGTGCAAGGTGACAGTTTTATGCACATTTTCCATATTTTAATTGGCAGAAAATGCTTAAAGCCGTTCTACAAATCCTCTTGGTAGTAAGGCAAGACAAGGGTCAACTTACTACAGTGAGACTACCCACAAACAAACGATCTGCTGCCACATAAAACACAAAGGATATTCAGTTTACAGCAATCTTTTAGCAGTTAACAACATACTGTGCCACTATAGGAGATTAATGTATAACAAGTTTATCTTTCTTAATAATGTAGAAAACACCTTTAATCACTTTTTCTAGAGAATGTACTAATGAAAGTACTGTTCTCTGTTCCTAAACTAATATATACAAATCAAACTTAAGGAGAAAGTTCGTGCCAGTGTAACTGTAACTTTTCAAGTTATGGACAAATGTATGGGCCATATCAGCCACACTAAAACAAGTCATAAAATTTTACATGATGTAAAGAATCCAAGCTGTGGGCAGACATGCTGATCTCCAGAAGTGCTTCTATCTGTTACGCACTGGAACAGGTAGCTCAGAGAAGATACCATAGAAGCCCCATCCCTGGAGGCAGTCAAGGCCAGGCTGGGTGGGGCCTGGGCAGCCCAATTTAGTGGGTATCTGCCAGAGTCCTCTTTACTTTGGCGAAGCTACAATGCCACTAAAAATTATGCTTTGTCTACTGACTTAATGGAGCATACCATCTCAAATTTCTTCTAAACATTGCTTTACTTTGCAGTCAATGCTAAGCTGTATGATGTTTCAAACTTCGAAGAAAAGTTAATATTGACAATGCAAAAAAAAAAATCAGAAGGCTTTGGATACAACACACCTACCTGAAGCACCTGTTTTATCTTCGTTCTCAATTGATGCAGTTTTACTTTTCATAAAATCTTCAAGCTCATCATAATGTACAATACAAAGCCTTCTGTCAATCTGGTATAGCAGAGCAGGACACATGTATATAAAAAATTCGGGAGATATTGGAGAGCTGGTTTCCAGACCATAGCGTCGTAGCAGCTGAGTAACATTTAAGCACTGCAAGCAAATGGAACAAATTAAATATGAAAGCAACTATTTCACTAAAAAAATCTACAGTTGTGGAAAATATAGCATATGATTTCAGAACACACACAGAAGGAGTGCAAAACTCTGGTCCAAAACATTCCATCAATGTTCAATCAGCCTAAGCTGATTTAAGTAGTTTGTAAGAGGAACAAACTGTAAGAGTATCTGCATTATGCAACTCAGCCCCCAAACATCTATATAGTTTTTGATAAATGTCAGTGAAAGCAAGTTTCCTGATTCTTTACAGTTACATAGTACAAGCAGTAAAGAAAGAGCAAGAAAAAAAGGAACAGAAGAACATAAATCAATCCAAGCTAGGTTTTCTAATATTTCTCTTTATCCATTAACACTCTTTGTTTAGAGTTTCCCTTTTAAATTTACTTTAAAAACTAATTCATCACTCACTGCATCCCTTTTTATACTGCTATATTTAAAACCATGATATCAAACCATCCTGCTTGTGTTGCAAACTGGGAGGGGATAGGGATAGTAAATTTATGGACCTGGAAGAAATACTGGATGCTGAAAAGAGAAATGGAAGAAAGAGCTTACACCATGCACAGTACTACAGAAGATGCATCTACATTGCTTTACAATCCTTTAGAACAAAGAAACAAGCACACTGGAAAATATGCATGTGCCTCTCTTAGGAAGAAGTCTCAGTGCAGCTTCCAAAAATGTAAATAGTCTCAGACTCAGCAAAAAGTCCAAAATACATAAGAAAGGGAAAAAAGTACTCATGAATATTGGAGGAAAAAAAAACAACAGTAAGAAAAACGACCACCTGTAAGCAAGGTATGTCAGAATGCTTTAAGTACGCCCTTTAAACAGAGATAAATAGGCAGGATAACCTGAGAAAGATGAGCGACGGCAGGCAGAACAAACAGTTCATTCTGCTTTGTTTGTGGCTAAGCATCTTCAAGTATTATTTAATTTTATTTAATTATTTAATTTTAATGACAGTGAAAGTGAACCTACCAGTTCTCCATTTCATACTCACCTCTTCACCATCACGTTCATCTTCACTATGATCCTTACGACTACGTGCTGAAATAGTGTGTTTTCTGACACCCGTGTGCTTACAGGGCGCCTCCCGCTTGCTGGTATGGTGATGCCCGTCCTCACCACCTAGACTGGAATCCTGATGTCCGTGATTAGTGGAACGATCGCCATTGTGTTCACGATGGTGCACATGAAAGTGAGATGCATCGTGTACATGATCATGTTTATGAACACGATTGTGCTCACACTGATCACCTAGGTGATGATTTGGAGGACAATCTTGTGTATTATCTCCTGAAGTCTCACTGATTTTCTTTCGTTTCTTCTTCTGTTTCCGCTGTTTTCTTTCACGCTGATCCTGTGTCGTGTTTGTTTCTGTGGAAGGTCCATGATTCTGTTCTCCGTGTTCATTATGAATAACTGAATCATTACGAGGATGGTGCGTACCATTATGGGCAAGATGATGATGCGGATGAGGGTGGTGATGATGGTGATGGTGACTCTGGTCATGAATACGTTTACCATCACCTTTTATAGACGACACCACTGCATCTCTCTCAGAGTTACATTTATGATTTTTCTTTTCAGCCATACCAACCACGGTTTGGTTTTCTGAATCTGAGTGGCTATGAGGATGGTTATGAGAGTGAAAATGCTTCCCTTCCTGTACTTCTAAAGCATACAGGTGAGAAACATGATCATGGCCAATATCATCATGATTTATCATTACTACTTTTACTTCTCCTAAACCAAGGCTTATTAACAGTTTTTCCAGGCCAAAAAAGGATAATCTTCCATTTTCACCATAACGATCAAAAATCTTTTCAATGTAGTATTTCTGTTCATTTTCAGCTTCTGACGCTGAAAATTTACTCGGCATGGATTCTGATCCTGCGCTCTGGTGATACGGTGTCTCTGAGATCTGATAGCAGTTATGGTGGTCTTCATGTCCCTCTTCAGGACCATGGTCACGCCCATCTTTATGGCAATGATTGCACTGATGAAAGATAAATGTCAGCAAACAAACGATGCAAAATTTTGTGTGCATGTGTACCTTCATCTCTGTTTCCTACAAGAAACACAAGGGGAAGCAGTTAAGTGTAAAAACAGTAAGTATTATGGTCATTCCAGTACTTCTTTGCACCAACTGAATGATTCAAATCATTCTAGATATTAGCATTAACAGAATAACAATTTTTACTTCCGGTACTGTATTAATGTACTTCTCTTATCCAACTGTAAGATGACAGGCTCTGTGTATTTTAGATATGCACTCTTGTATGCCACACTTACAGGAGGCAGTTACAAGTAAAAGTTCAGCATTTACAGTCAGTCATAACAGAACATTGTTGTGTACGTTTTCAGAAGCATCTGCACCTACAATAACTGGTAATACTGAAAAATCTCAATAAAGCATAAGTCAAAGAATAAAAAGGTCTTGAAATAACATCATAGTCTGTATTTTCTTAGTTATGGCGATAATGGGAAGAGATTTGAAAACTCAAGTATCATTTGTTCTCTTACGTGCTGCTAAACTGCTTCCACTAAACACACACTGCACAATTCCTAACTTACATCGGTGAACAGTGATTTCAAAATAAGTTCACATAAACCAACTTCACAGTATTCCTAATGGATGTTGTTCTTATTTTCAGTACTTTTTACTTACATAAATTTACTGATCTCAAAGATCTATGCGGATGTTGATTTAAAAATCAGGTTCTATATAAAAGGATGCCCCCTACATAACTTGAAAAATACTGTTATGCCGACACTCAAATTCGAAGTAATTTGCACTCTTTTTCAGAAATTACAACATCAAAGCCATGTCATTTTCTACCTTGTATTAAGCATAAGAAACTTAATTTTCAACATCAGGTAACGATGAAGACACAGCACCAGATTTAAGGCGAATTCAGAGTTGAAAACAATTCACTACTTCACAAAATGTTAGCTTTATTTTTCTAAAATCTGCTAACAAAAATAATGCAAATATTTGAATAATTATTACAGAAGAAACATTAGGAAAAAAGATCCAAGTTTACTTTAAGATCGTATCAAACTAGAAAGCTGAAGATAAACCAAGAACTACATTTTATGATGTCAAAGTTCTAGACACTTATTTTGGGCAGAGAATATTCTCTAAAATACAAGTTAAAAGCATGATTCAAGCACTGCCAAGGCTTTCTAGCAACACTTCATTTGTACCCTTTTGTACAAGACTAAGTAAAATGTGCATCATTTACAACATTTCTCTTAGATACATGTAGCAGGCACAGACTGGAACACAGGAAGTTCCATATGAACATAAGGAAGAACTTCTTTACTGCGAGGGCGATAGAGTGCTGGAACAGGCTGCCAGAGAGGCTGTGGAGTCTCCTCTAGAGCTAGTCAAAACCTGCCTGGATGCATTCCTGTGCAACCTACTCCAGGGAACCTGTTTTAGCTGGGGGCTGGACTGGGTGATCTCCAGAGATCCCTTCCAACCCCTAGAGTTCTGTGAAGCCCTTGCTCAAGAAAGAAACATACAAAAAGAAGATAGAAGTACGGAGCTTCCCAATCAATTTAAACAGTTTGCTGACTAAGTAAATGAATAAATAAATAAGTACAGAAGTAGGGTTTTTACATATAACTACTTACATATTCAATATGACTGAGGAGGAAATGAGAGCTGAGAGGAAGGATAAGCACAGGACTCCATCCACCCTGATTTTTATACATCCAGATGCTGCCAAGACACTCCAGCAAAGTATGAGGCAAACAGGTCAAGTATGCTTTGATCCTGTTTTACACTGAAAGCAATTTCTGCTCCCTGTGTGCGCTTCAACTACAACTGTATGACTGACCCTACTTTCGGATGCCAAGTGAGCTGATCAGTCTCTCTTAAAATGCGATTGAGTTTCACACAACTAACGGTGTATGTACTTGTCCTTCTCTAGCCCTGATGCTGTGTTCTGTGAAACCGATGAGAAAATTGCTTTACAATAAACCACCAACACTTTCAATCCATTTTCATTTCTTAAATGCAAAGCATCAGGCTAATACTTGAAGTACTTGCAATCACATTGCTGTACAAGCACAGACATCACAAAAATCTGTAACTGCAACAGGTCGACAGTTAAAAGAACTCAAAACATGTAAGGGTTGCCGTTCCATAACTTTATATAGCAAATAAATGTGTTAACACTTTATACTGGGGAAGAACTTTTCTCCCATTAACCTCTATAAATACAAAAGATGAAAATTCACCTTTTCTGGAGCGTTAAATGCTTTAAAAAATAAAATTAAAAAAAAGGACAGAATCTTCTTTTGCAATGCTGGCCTAGTAATAGATGTAAGATCAGAAGAGTATGTGTCAGCTGGAGCCACCTGCATCAAAACTGATTCAAGGAACATCAGAAAGATCCATGGGTAATCATTTATATGACACCTTCATAACCAGCTCCTCTATCAGGAGTTTGGAATCACTGCAGTCTGAGTTCAGGACTGTGACAAACATTTCCGGGAAGATTAGTAGGATGAGTTCACCCCCAAAATTTATTGTGAAGACTTTCACACAGTCTTTTTTTTTTTTCCCACTCATAGTCTATTTAACAGTGGGATTAATCAAGAAACATTAAAAGCGCCTTCTGGAAGTTCTTCCACTGTCCTTTGAGAAATGGCTAAGTACAGAGGTTGCTGCCGATGGAGCAGAAAGAAACAGGTTACAAACCTCTATCCAAGAATCACTGGACTGAGCCAACCCTCAGACTGCACGACTGCCTGGAAACTCATTCCAAAGCCTTGAGATAAAGACCCGTGCTCTTTTCCATACAGGCTGGGTGCCTGGGCTCTATGACTTGCGTCATCTTTGTAAGCAGAAACGCTTGGGCAGTATGTAAAGGTACAGGATCAGGCACGCGGCTGGTTACAGATCAGCAGAGCTCCGCATTTCTATAGGAATACGCTGATTTTCATCAACTGAGGATTTACAATGTGGAACGTTACTCAATGTGAAGAGCAGGTTCAAGGGGTGGAGTAAGAAGTTAAGATATACCCAAGGTAAGTGAAAGCTCTGGGAGAAAAATGAACATGTACACATGCTTGCCTGGATGGTGCAGCAGTAGGTAAGCGCATGCAGCATAATGTAATTCTTTAGTAAATTGTTTAGTCTTTCTTTAACTTCAGTTTCTCAGTACCAAAAACACAACCTCAACTATAAGCAAAATTCAGTTGCCCAAAGTATACTATGTTTGTAGGCAGGCCACTTTTTCTTCCCCTTCGCCACATAATGTATTATAACCAGAACAAGCAAAGCAAATCTATTCTCATTTAAAGCAGCACAATCCAGATTAAAATGTCTCTATCAGGAAATTCATGACTAAAGCATGATAAGCATGATCATAATCCTTATCACAACCTCATGATCTTTTTCATGTGACTGTCTCATACAATACTACTAACACATTACTTTGAAATTTCAGTCATGCATGTCTAATTGCAGTATTTAACTTTGAATGGTACCTTTTCTTCATGCCCTAACGGTTAAAAGTTTGTAATCTATGATCATGATTCATTGCTCAAATTCTAGAGCTGAGCATTATCAGACTTATTTCAAAATCAATTTAGATGTCTATTTTCAATAGAATAATAACATTGGCACAGTATTTTTAAGTCTAAGATAGTCTTTTGTATCTCCTATTTTAATTCTTATCTTACAGAAGATGCTTACAAAACAAACACGCATATCCTAAGAAGTCTCTAATAGAACAACTAATAAGAATAGATTATTTATTTTGTTACACAAGCTTCTTTAGTAGCTAGGCAATTATAAATAGCTCTCACCAGGCAAGATGTCCATCAATATTCATACGTATATAACACCAGAAAGCAGAAGTCCAAATCTGACACACTTCAGTGACACAGAACTGTATACAGCTCATCTCAGTGGAAGCACATTAAGACCCTTGAATCATTTCAAAAGACCATGGAAAGGCAGCCTGAGGACAAGGCTACAAAGGTGGAAAAGATTCCAGCTACTACGGCTGCCAGCCTTGGCCTTACTTTACGCACTCCTGCTGCCCGCCTTCCTTTCCTCAATAGCACAGGGACGGCCGGGCACCAAGCAGGGACAGGTACACGAGCAAACATCCCTGAGCTGTGGCCTGGGTCAGAAACTACAGCAGCCAGAACCCGCAGGCCAGAGCGGGAACTACTGGCACCTGCTGGGCTGGGCTGTGCTGCCAGCAAAAACAAGGCAAGTCTCTTGGGATGTGCTCAGGCGGTGGGACAACCCCACCCAAAGTCACTCTTCAAAGTGAGAATAAATATGCACATGTACAATGGGTAAGATAGCTCTGCCATGCCCACTAACATTTAAGGAAATGCAAATGGCGCTGCCAAACACACCCCATTGTCTCCTCTTTCAGTGCAAGCAAATCATTCTGATTTGATGCAGTTCAGACTGCACATCTACAGACAAAAGCTTTTACATGGGAGGCTTGAGGTCAAAGAACCTGAGCAGTACATCAGCATCAGTTACCTGTTCTGTAAGGAAAACTCACACCATCTCTTACGCGACACTGTTCCCAATGGCATTCCTCTACTGCACTAAATACACCTCTAATCAAAGTGGGTATTATTTCACTCATTTTCCCTTGAATTCCTGAAATGTTTCCACAGTCCCTACCATTTCAACCGGTCTTCCATTTCGTAACTGTAGCGGTTTACTTTCACATCATTTCATTTAAAGCCTGGAATAGGAACATTATTTGGGGGGATATTTTTATCATCAACTGCTTCACTGAAAGTAGAAAACTAGTCTGACAGTTAGGTTTGACTTAAAGCAGCACCCTTGGATTCCAATAACGCAGTCAGATAAAATTTAAGCTCAGCTGACAACTGGGTATATCACTGAAGTGCTCACAACCCATGCATAACAGCATTTTTGTTAGTATATAAACACAGACTAGTCTAAGTGCCCAACAATTTTAATTAACAGAAACATTTGAAATAAATGTATTGGATTTCTGCCCTTGCAAGTATTCATTTAAGTTTCTCTCTTTTAAATTTCTTTCCATGCTTTCTTGCAACAACATTTTGCCTTTTTATTTGATCCGCAGAGGATCAAATTCTTGAAACTATCTGAAAAAGAATCAAAAACGATTTGAAGGACAGCTAGACTCCTCAGAGCACTCAGTCTGAATGCTGCCATGACCAGAGTACCTTACCAGGACTTTACCAACCTCCAGAAGCTGCAGACCACACAGACACCAAACAGACACCAACAGCTAAAACAAGGGAGGACTGAGAAGGACAAACGGACTTAAAGACAAAGCAATATTCTTACCAAACTTACCAAAAGGATGTTCTCTTTGTTCAGTACTGAACACTGAAGCACCTCTGTCATTAGATTCTAGTAACAACTTTTCAGAGTAAAAGCAGTATGAGAAATGTCTTTTTTTTTTCCTCTATATATGTGAGATACACATTTCTTGAAGTAAAAGTACTGGTTACATAAAGGCACTTTCTTACACTTCCTAGAATTTAAAATTCTCTCTCACATTGCAGATGTTTACTCAAATTTACATGCAAAAGAGATGTCTGCAGTCCCCCCCGACCTCCTCTACCTGCAACATTCCACACTATTCCTCTGTCCACAAACTTTGGGATCTAAAAATTCACATAAACTACTCTCCACTTCCTAAGTTTCCAGTTTTAAGCAAACACCAGATTGTCATTTCCTACTCATCCAACACTCATTTTCAAGGTAAGGGATTTAAAAAAATGTATCTCAAAAAGAAATCAAAGTATTCCTGTTAAAGATACTTCAAGAAATCCACAAATTACTTAAACAGATACTAGTCTCATTTTAACAGTCTTTTGCTGATGTGAGCTTCTGAATACACAAACATGAAAACACTCTACAGACATAAGAAGTTACAGTTCACAATCTCTAACTTGTAGTTCTCACCCATCTCCTGTATTTTCTTCCCTCTCCAAATTCAGTGAAACAGGTTGGTGGACGTAAGTGAAACTCATTCAGTTGAGAATCTACAGCCCAGTAGGAGGGGCACTCTGTAGGAACAGACCATCACCTAACTGATCTAAGACATATTTGCTAAGTTAATACCAGATAAGACATATAGCACAGAAAGCATTTATGCATAACTGAACACATTGTGAACACATTCTCAAAACTGGAAATCTGAAGGATTTGAAATACCAAAGCCCAAGCACACTAGAAAATGATCCCAAATTAACGCAGTTGTCATCTAGTAGCTCAGTTGTACAGAAAGGGGCATTTGTTTTATTTCAAACAGAAAATAACCAGGCTGCCTTCTTCAAAAGGACAATTACTTGTAATGAATTGCTGAATACGGGATCCTTCTCATAGCGCAAAATAATATAAAAACCATCAAAACAACTCAAGTTCTTTAAGTGTCAGATCTGCTTACCTGTGAGTTACTTTCCTGTGTTTTGTATATAAACTTCATATAGTTTACAACACATTATTAATGCACAACATTTACAATGGAGCTGGCATCATCTTGTGTCAGCACTCCGTTGTTTGGTTAGGTTCCATAATGCCTGAGCTTGTAAGAATGCAATACCTGAAAACAATAACCAGGTATATTTGCATTTTAGTACTTTATTCTTCCGCTGAAAATAAGCAAATGCTTTTGTCAGAACTAACGCTGAACTTCAACAAATATTTTAAGATGCTGTTGCACCTACGGCAGTCCTGCCCTGCCCTACTGCTTCATTCATTCATTCCCATAAAACCGTTTTAGTATACCAGTAGATTTGTTTGCTGATCTGTTCACTGTGCAGCTGTACAATTAGATTCTGCTGAAAAACAGCTCAGAAAAAGAAAAAAAGATTATTTTCAAGACAGATTACTTCTCCTATCTGCTTCACTGTGCAGCTGCACAAACACTGCAGTCCGTACAAAAAAAAGAAAAAGCAACATTGCCTTTGGTGGCAGCACCAGAGCTGGCTGATTTGCAGCCCAACAGCCTACGTCAGCTACAGCATGAGTACAACTGGCCACCTCAAAATGTACTCAAATAACACCAAAAAATCAACAACTTTCATACTGAAAGTCATTTTCGAAAAACTTCTCTAACTCTCTCCTCAACACAGAATATAATAATGTTTACAATTAGTTAAGACCAGTGGCAGTAAGTTTATTCTTGCTATAACTTAAACCACTATTATCTATCTCATCCTTACAGTACCCTAGAATACTTGCATGATGTTAAAGGGCATAAAGGCATATCTTTGATATGCTTTTAATTCCTAAATTATCACGATTAAAACAATCTATTGCAGCTACGGTCCAAGAAGGAATTCAATATGTCTAGTATTAAGCTGATAGCTTATCTCATTTTTCCTAAAAATCGTCATTCACAAAAGCCACCAAGTACAAAAGTCCATTGAAAAATAGGACCGAGGCATGCTTCCCTCATATGTGCTCTGCCAGATTACAATGCTTAATGATCATTTCCAGAATCTAAAAGCAAATAGGTCTTCATAAAGACATCTCGGCAGATTCAAGAATAACATTTAACCTGCCTGACCTGTGACAAAAAATAGTTGTACATATTTCAACGGGAAGATCAGTCTAATGATTAGCCAGCTGAATCAGAATGTGCCATTTCCATCCCATTCCAAGTAGACTTCAACAAAAGACATGACGCCTAGCACTTATTCATCTGAGCCAAGATTAATGTTACAACTCCGCAGGGCTACCCATTACAGGACTGTGTGATGACTTACACTCAAACTGACAGAAACAATCATTGCCTTAAAAACAAAAAAATCACTCACAATGAACTATGATCTTTGCTTAACAAGTTATTAAAACAACTTTGCAAGCGCACAGCTTCCAGGTGACTGAACAAAAGCACTGTACTTAGTGCCAACAGTATTTATACTGCAATATTAGAGACAGAAAAGGAGAAAGGAAGAAGAACCCTTATGGACTTAATCTAAAGTGCAAGTAGGGTTGTCTTCTCAGTTAAGCAATTTTAAATAAACGGAAGCACAAAAAGTTGTCTTAGAAATACTGCTGTCTGTAGGTACTTCCCTGTGTCCATCATCTCACAAGTGCACATACGGTCTAGCAGCAACACAAAGGAGCAAGAGAGATACCGTGAAGAGTAAGGCTGCACAATCAGTTTTAGAAAAACTGCATTACAGTCAGAGGCACCTTGCCTAGAACATGCTGTGTAGCATTCTAACTTGATCTAATAGCAGTTGCTGGCTTTTGTTTTTACTCTGTACGCTCTACTTCCAGCACCTGAAATATGGATGCTCCCTATCACCTCCTTGAGCATCACCGTTCCTTCTCTATTTTAATTTAAATTATACAGATTTTTCTGGACTAACTGCTGATTTGATTCAACACTATTGCAGTCACCATCCTTCTCAGTGGGATCAATAGGATGTTACTCTCTTCTACTTCACTTAGATCTTCCATCTTCATGTTATTTTTCCCCTGCTATTGGCAGCTTTCTTCAGTTTACGTGGTTCCATTACTTCTCAAAGCTGTGATAAATAAATACCACATTTTATCACTGCTTTGACACATTCTCCCCATAACCTGAAATCAGAAGACGTTTGTTTTTTTTAGAATGCATAAAAAGCAAGGGAACAACAACAACAGAAATGGGCTATTTGTTGTCTCTAACATTTAACACGAGTGATTATAAGAGTATCTTGAAACAAATCCAGGATTTTGGAAGAAAGGCCCATCCTAACTACGACGACACATACTCCACACAGAGTAGCATAAAAAGCCTCCTTTTGTTTTTCCACTGTTTGAGTAACGGAAACGGTTTGGCAGCCTACCACTGACACCGTGTTACCTGACTTCTCTGAGAAAGATGTTTTATGCTCTTTCCACTGATTAGCTGAAACCAAATGAAAAGCAGACTGCCTCTGCCGCTAAATTCCAGGGGCCATTAGCGGGTCGTGACCATCACTCCACGGGTTCCATGTCAGAAATACTTAACATTCACAGAATGTAAAGATGAGTTTCTGTAACATGTTTTATTCCACGGACAGTGGAGTCAGCATTTTCCAGTAGAAGTATCCTCCCTCTTTCCCTCTCCTCTGGCTACTGTAACTGACAGTACTTTACCCTCTTCCACAGACTGCTGAGCACTCATAGGCATGTTACAAAACACTTCACTTTGATCATACTACAGCTACCCAATGTAACACACAATGTAAGATCAGGGTTGAACACCTTTTCTGCAAAATTACATCCATCTACACCTCCAAATGTATTCTACATTTAACATTCGAAGTAGCTCAGTTCAAATTATTATTAAACATTACCAATCTGACAGCTTAATCTCAAAAAGAGACATAACGTTTGATTCCACGGTTAACCACAGCTGAAGGTACCTAACATTTAAGTGACCTGTTAAGGAGTCTGAGGCTTTGCTCTTTGTATTTCTAGAGGCATAACAGTTTAGTCATTGAAGATGTTAAGGTATTTAGTCATGGGAATAATATGCCATCTCCTATCAAGCTGCCAGGCTATGAAACTGAAATACTTCAGTAGGTAGGCTGTCTATTTGGCATTGAAACCTGCATTTGGCATCCAAAACTAGCTGCAGCTATAGCACAGCTCCTGATCTGAAAAATCTCCAGAAAACAGAAAATCTCATAACCTGATGTCCTGAATAATGAAGGTTGAAATACTCCCTCCCATTCCATATCTGATTTGCTAAATTCACTATTTATCAGTTTCTGATTAAACTACACATATTTGTTCATACCCAACTTTTAACTTTTATAATATATATGTGACATTTTAAATGTGTGTTACCAGTAATACGACTGTGAGGAAGAAACGTTAAGGATCAAGCTTTGCTTATGGTCAAGAAAAGTGAAAACAAAACACAAAAGCACAACTGCACATACAGACTACAAAACAGCAGAGCACTCGAGGTACAGTTTTCCACTGTTAGTCATTCACTGCTTGGAACTTCTACATAACATATTTGTTAAGATACAGGCAAGGATTTGTCTGAAAAGTTCACATTTTCTTCATAGTTGAAATACATTGCTTTCATTTGAAGAACAATGCACTCCTCTTTGTTTCCCACTGAAAATACCTTGTTTCTAAAATGATTAATCCTTGGCCTCTTTCATGTTCATACTCCAAATTCACAGTTAGCAATCAAGAAGCAGTAAGAGAGTAAATTCCAGAAAATGAATTTGTAGAAGCTATGTTTCCTCCAAAATGACAATTTGCATTTTTCAATTTTATTCATTTTAAGAAGCAGTACATTATCTTCTTCTAAAACATAATTTTGATTTGTCAATTGTCCAATTAACAACAACAAAAAAACCATTCAAATATTAAATCCATATATTTTTAAAGGGGTTTTGGCTTAAATTGTAGAACTTTTAGGCTATGAGATGTGTTCTCATGCATCAAAGGCTAAGAAGTACCACAATACATTCCTTCATTAGACTAATGTAGCCGTTTAGTGCTGACAAATGAGCAGTTTCTATGTGGAATACGAGAAGACCAAGTGTGTTCTAAAAAGACACTGATTTACTGCAACTAATTCAATCCACAAAGTCTGACACAAACAAAGCAGCAGTAATACCAATTTGGTACAACTGTTGCATTCTTAGTAAAGCATCTCATCCTAATCCATTATTCCAAGAGTCAGCATAAACCCCCCCACATTCTTCTCCCAACTACTGAACTTAATGTGATTAGTAAAAGTCAGCAGGAGAATTTTTGCCCTGAGATGTTAAGAATGAACTTTCGTTGGGACTGCATCTTGCAGAGTAAGATGCATAAACGTATGCTACACATTAACATAACTCAATTTCTTAAGGGTAGTTCAGAGACAACTTTGTGCAAAAAAAAAATTAAGTTTCACCACATGAACCAATGAAAGCTATTTTTCTTTGATAACATGCAAACATAATAGTCCAGAATATGTTATAAAGTATTAAGAAATTAGGTATGAGCATATTAGACTAAAAAGCTACATGCTGTACATATTTACTACCGTAACTACTGTGTATTTACTGAAATTAATGGAAATATATGGTATAAAAGCATTGAGAATGAACAATCCAAGCACTGGCAATACACCTCTGCTAGACAATTGCCTCATGCACAGTTCAGAACAGGAATGACTGGAACTCTAGCCTGTTTATGCACCACATCAAGTATTACATAAAAGGGACTATTTTTATTTTTTATTTTTAGCACGTAAGTGTAGCAATGCAAGGATACAATATTATCTGGACTACAGTCAAGTCATACATTTGTTATGTTTTTATGTAAGCTAGTACAATTTGGAAATGTACTTCTAGGCTGAGATATTGTCTTCTATAGACAGACATTCAGGTCACAAATAAATGCTCCTGCAAATGCTCTGCAAGCAAAACTAGCCACAAATACAGCCAAAATGATATGGCTTACATTTCATAGAGCAATTATCAAGGCAGTGGAGCCTGATGAAAAGAGGCCTTCCTTTACAATGATGCATTACATAAATTACATAGAGCCTTGAGAAGTAGGTAGCACAGCCACTCATTAAAACAGAGTACAATATTCCACTTGACAGTAAGGAAGCTCTTCTGTACTGTTCTGTACCTGGTACGAATGAAGAAGCGCATGTGGTGATACAGTAAGACATGGTTAGCCATAAGATGCATACCTGTTTGCTTTTTCCCTTGGCAGTGGTATTACACTTGGTTGTGCTATTACTACTGTCATTTTGCTACGCGAGTTAAATCCAGCATTCAGTTGTGTAAATGACCTATGGTTACAACTCTGAACAACATCAGAACCACATTCTGGGATACACTGCTACAGTACTATTTAAAATGCAAATCAGAATTAACAAAGATTTAACTACTTTTCCAAAAAAATCCACATCAAGAATCACATTGGGTAACATCTATGAGAGACTACTTTAAAGAAGATTATGCATATTTTTGCTTTGTTTTGCTTCGATGCTCCAAACTACGTATGGCTGTATTCTATCATCAGCAACTAGCTTGGTTAGGAGAGGAACTAATTATAGATATCTTATCATCAGCTGTAAACCAATTATCATTATCATTTCCACTTATCCCCCAGTAATGAAAGCATATTTTTCATCCATTAATAATCATTGCACTACAGTAATAAAAATGCAGCTGCAATAAAAATGCACAAAGATCATTTTATGAGTGTGGTAAAGATCAAGTCACCTTGAGACATGGACCTTTACATGCAATACTGTAGGAGCACCTATTAGGAACAAAAGTTTTATTACTATGTTTACTAGGAGCTGTGATTAGGAACTTCAGAAATAAAGTAAACAACCTGCAGAAACGCTGAGCCAAAATTTGGTGAACAAGATCTCTGCTGGAATACATTTCTAACTTTATGCAAATCCTGCACTTTTGCATAGAACTTCCTTCACACAAACTGAAGAGTTTGTATCTTACACTGACTTTTTATCTTAGAAAATGAATACTTTTACAGAACTTCATTTGATGTACGACTTTCAGACATGAACACTGTTATTCAATAACTTCCATTATTACGCAGGCTATCTTAATTCAACATTGATTTAGCTACCTAATACCAGTGACTACTAAATTAAATCGTCACTCAAGCACTGACTGAATGTATGAGGACTACAATTTTCTGTACCTCTTAAGAGTTCAGAACTTTATGTTCTTCTCACTTATCTCTAGTTAATGCCTCCAAATTGTACACACCTTACACCTGTTACTGAGAACAGCCAACCAAAAAAAGAATAGTAAAGATGGGGGAACTACAAATGTAGTTTTTTACAATTGTAAAAACAAGGAGTATCTTAGGAGATACTCTTAGGAGTATCTTAGGCTGCTTAGGACAAACAAAGAAACAAACAAAAAAATACAACCAAAAACAAACCAAAAACCACTGGAGATTCAATTTACTAATTTCCTCAACTGTTAAAAATTTCTAACAAACACAAGCAAATTTGTCTACAGCTTGTGAGGTTCATTTTGCTGATGTTCAAGGCCACACCTCGAATACTGTGTTCAGTTATGGGCCTGTTACTACAAGAAAGACTCTGAGGCCCTGAAGCATACCCAGAGAAGAGCTACAAAGTTGTGAGAGGTCTGAAGCACAAGTCTTATGGAGAGAGGCTGATGGAACTGAGATTGTTCAGTCCAGAGAAGGCCCAGGGGAGACCTTATCACTCTCTACAACTACCTCAAGGGAGGTTCTAGTGAGGTGGGGTCAGCTTCTTCTCCCGCATAATTAACAACAGGGCTAGGGGGAACAGCCTCAAGTTGCACCATGGGAGATTCAGGTAAGACATGGGGAAAGATTTCCTCTCTGAAAGAACGGTCAGGCACTGCAATGGGCTGTGCAGTGAGGTGGTGGAGTCACCATCCCTGGAGGTGTTCAAGAACTGTGTGGATGTTGTACTAAGGGACATGGTTTAGTGGGGAAATATTCCTGGATGGTTGGACTGGATGATCTTGGAGCTCTTCTCTAACCTTAGTGATACTATGATTCTGTTTCTTACATGCAGGCTCTCCAACAGACTACCCGGGATGAATACCGTAACAGGTTAATCAGTTTCCACAGCAGTCTAATTTTGCATTAGTAAAATGAGCAGACTCTCTTCACTCTCATCATACTGTTTTTGGAAGCAGCAAGCTATAGAAAATGTGGTAGTGAGATAAGAATGAAGCTCATAGGTCAGCAGTGGCCGAGACAGAAAAGACAGCTGAGTCACTCCTCTGCAGAAAGGGGCAAGTCAAAAAATGGAAAGTTGAAGATGAGGCACCACAATGTAATATCCAGAAGATGTAAACATTTCTAATGTAATAAAGTATGTTCACCAGCACGGGTACAACACCCTACATATAATTTCAACATCCCTCCTTCTTATGCTTTCGAGACAAACATCAGGAAATCATGATCTTTGCAATCTTTCACACTGGCTTCCTGCTTGTGGACATTAATATCTGCACAGGGACTGGACTGGCATAAGTAGTAACAAAAAACTTAAGTGACTTAAAATATATACTTTTTCCTTTCTTCTTTACTCCTCAGATTTATATTACATCAAAAACAACCTTGGAGAAATGGTACCGATGCAGTATCACATAGAATATTCTAAACAGCTGTACAAAAGAAGAGCACATCCTTCTCTCACCTAGGAGATTAAAATGTTGGCAGGACATTGTTATGAGTATTTTGATCAGGTTTGGAAACTTAAAATTTGATTTTATTAGCTTCATCTAATTGGCACATATTTCTTTATCACACATTATTAGGTATACTTTAATATCTCAGCTGCAATTTAAGAAAAAGCAGTCTAAATTCTTTCCACATCGCTAAGCCCTTATCAGCAATGTAAAATTACTAGTCCTCATTTAGGATAACTTCAGCAGCCCAAAGACAAATACTCTCCATATAATCAGATTATATTTCAAGGATTTGCTCTTTAAGTTGGACTCTCACAGAACAAGAGGAAATTATACTGTTTTTTTTTTAAATTAGAACAGAAATAGCTTCCCCAAAGGCATTTCTTAAATTCTTAGTACCGTCAGAACTCGTTCTGCACATAAAGCTCAATTCTATGAAAAGCATACCTCCACAAGGACAATAGAATCGTAATTCAACTTTCCTTCTTGGAAACTTCTGATGACATTTTTAGGTGTGTTAAGAAGAAAGTCAGAATTTGACATTCATTTGACAATTCTGAAACAGGCTGAAACACAACATAGCAGATGTTCTGACAGTTGATTGACAAACTGCGAAGAAAATGGCATTAAGATTTCTTTTCTGATATCATTTTGTTGCTCATACCCCAATTCCGTACTGCGGTCTGTAAAGATACCATGACCTTTTCCGTAAGTTTCACCACATCTTAGCTTACAGGAAAACTTCTACTAAGCTCAGATTTTAAGTGGCTTGTGTAATTCTAATTTGGTAATTCCATCTGATGAAAAGAAACAGTAACTATTTCCAAAGCAATATTATCTTATCAAACGTCCATCATATATTCAAATTAACTTCCATTTCTGTAAAGACTGTGGCAAAGATGAGAGTGAACTCGCAACAGAAGACAAAATCATGACCAAATGACATTAAACCAGGTCAGTAAAAATAAACAAACCCAAACATACATCTTCTAGGTCTGTATATATACCCAAGCTTAACTCCTGTGTGATCTGTGTACCACCTCAAAGCTTTGTCCTACTTGGACCAGCTACTGTTTTGCAGATGATCTCTTATGAATGTAAGTAGCTTAATAACAGCTGCTTGATTTACTTAGTGAAGACCATAAAAGAAATCTATGCCAGGTTGTAATGTATGAATTTTCCCATGTGTGAATATAAATTTTATTTTGCCCAAGTCAAACTACACAAAGCTTGTATCTTACCAAGGTTTCCTATTGAATATTCAAAGGGAATGATTTATTAATGTGTAAAACCCACGTATCATATGCAAGCAATATCCTGTTGCCTCCCCTCGATGTAACTTTAGAAAATGCATATTGCGACATCACATAAATCTTAAGTTTCAAATCAGACCATGACCAGTCACCGGAAGAGACAAAGATCATCCTCATAGGCATTTGTGCTTTTTTATGGGGAGTGTTCTGGAACCTTTGCTTTCCAATTACCATGATTCACTGGAATTTTTTTTCTTTGTAACGGGAGAAACAAACGTGCAATAGCTGAGCCTGTGAATATATATGCACTGCTTTTTGTAACCTGATTTTACTTTTCTATGTGGATATATGTTGTCCTAGGGATGCATCTGTTTAAGACAGCCTGAAAAGCACAGAAAATCTGCATGAAACCAAGGCATATTCAATAAAACAACTTCACTGTTTTGGAGAAAGTTATTCAGGCAGATTCTCCTTTCATGTTGCCTATTCCAGACAGGAAACTGTGTACAATTCTTCAACATGCACCTTCAGTGGACACTAACGCAGACATCCATATGGAACTGCCACCAATTTCATAGAACATACACAATTTATTCGTGGCTTATATACAGGCCCTATTCTCTAAATACACTGCATGGCTGCATGCTTTCTTTTTTCCTCCCATATATGAATGCTTTGGAAACAGTTTAAGAAGTCCTACAAGACAATACAACAATTTAAACATTTACTTTAGAACCTGATTAGGAAAGTTTACATCACTTTTTTTTTTTTTTTTTAAAGTTTTCAGGAACCACTGATCTTTTTCACAAAATTTTCTCCTATAGCCATAAGAGAGTATCAGCCTATGAAATAACTGTCAGTAAGCCTAATATCTGATTTGGAATTAGAGCAGCATGTCTCACCAGTCCATAGAGAATTCCTATTCCTCTGCACATCCAGTGGAAAGTTCATTCTTAAGTAAAACCCTAGTGTGCACTTTTTTTTTTTGGAAACTCTTAGGACCCATTTTCTTGTGTTTTTTACTTTAATGTCATTGTATCCATTACTACTACCCAGAGGAACACCAGGACACACTCCCAAGAACACTCCCCAGGAACTGCTGCTGTTAATGAGACAATCACTTCCACATTTCTGAAAGCCAGGCCTTCCTCTTGTGCAGTTCTGAAGGCTGTACCAGCCTTCATCTATCACAGGCTCCCCCAGTACTATGACGTGACATATTGTTAAAAAAAATAAACAACACAACAAATTACTGTTATACAGATATACATTTAGTGCAAGAAAATTATTTTCAGCACAATAATTGCTTGTACTTTATAAATTCAAGTATTTACACATCAGAAACATGAGATTAAGAATGAGCAGATATGGAAATTACACCAAGCAAAAAAGACAAAAGATAACAGAAGACTTCTTGGAACAGCTTTATTCCAAATTCTCTGCATTAAGCATCCACTGATGGCAGGGTACAGGTTAGGCACAGGTGAGAGCAGGAAACTCCTAATTTCCGTGCACGTTATACGCCAGCCAAAGACAGAACCTCCTGCCTCCCCTCGACCTTACCTTGATTGTTTGGGGTTGCACAGCCTAGCTGCAGCTTCTGCCCTTACTAACGCTATCCTCCTCAGGCCGAGGAGGATGCAGCCTGCCTCACTCACCGCCCCCACCCATCAGGGCCCATTGCCGTGCCCCGCGGGCCGCAGCCCGCTCTCACACCTATCTGCGTGCGCTTCTATCTGGCAGAGAGCAGCACCTCGCGGCCGGCCGCGGGGCCTCCACGTGGCCGCAGGCAGTCGGCTCCGGGGGACGGGGCGCTCCCAGCCCGCGTTTACACTCGGAAGGAAGGCGAGGAAAGCGGTATCGAGCCGCGGCACCGAGGCGTGAGCGCCGCACCGCTTCCCGGGGCAGCGGGCCCGGCCAGCCGCTGCGGGGCCCGACGGCGCCCCCCGCCCCCTGCAACGGCCTGCAGCCGCCGCGTTCCGCGCCCCCGCTGCGGGCGGGCGGCTTTACCTGCCGCGTGGCCGCCCCACGAGGATGTGGAGAGCGGGCTCGGGGCGGGCTCTTGCCGGCCGCCTCAGGGCACGGCGGCCCCCGCCGCCCCCAGCCCCTCGCCCACCCGGCGGGTCCAGCACCGCCACGTCACGAGGCGGCCGCGCCGCCGTGCCCCCCGCCCGCCGCTCCGCATCGCGGGGAAGGAGGTGTCCGCTAGTGCCCGCCGGCTCCTACTCCTCGTCCGCAACCCCGGGCCCCCCCGCCACCGCCGGCCCGAGCCGGCCGCCACCCGCACCGCCGCGCCGGCCGCTTGTGGGGGAGGGAATGTAAACAAATGGGGTTTTATAGCTACCTCACTCGAGTGCCGTGTGCATCTCCCTCTCCGCTCGGTACCAAACCGCCGCGGCGCCTCCTCCTCCTCCTCCTGCAGCTCCTGCCGCCGCCGCCGCTACGCTATTCGCCAACCGCCGCTACGCCAACCCCCAGTGCGCTCGCCACACTCTCCCCTACGCACCGTGCGGATCGCGTCCCCGCAGCCTGCCCGGCCCAATGCGGAGCCATTTCCTCCCCTTCCCCCGCGCCTCTCTCCCCCCTCCCTGCTCCGCCACCAGCTACGAAAATGGCGTAGCGCTCCCCCCTCCCCTCCCTGCGGCGCCTTGCGCTCATCACTCAAGCGAGCGGGGCCGGGCGGCGGCGCAGAGAGGAGCGCAGCTCTGGAGTCGGAGCCTCCCGGAGGCCGCGCTCTGTGCCGCGGCCGTGCCGCTCGCACCGAGAGGAGCTTGCCGGGCGATACCGGCTATCACGGAGCGACGGGTGGATCGTCCGGACGAGCCCCGGCTGGCAGCCTTGTGCCTCCCCCCGGGCGGCGGCTAAGCGAAGCGGGGCCCGGGCGTGCCCCCGGCCGGCAGCCTCGTGCCCGGCTGCAGGCGGCCTGGGCGCTGCCGTGGCGGCGGGGCCAGCGGCTGGGCCTGCATCGGGGCTGGGCCTTCCTTCAGCAGCCTCTGAGTGAAGTGCCGGCGGCGCCGGGAAACCGTGGTGTTCGGGGGGCACGGCTTGTCTGTCACCCCGGGACCGTTCCAGGAAAGATACGTACTGGCCTGACTGACTGAACGCAGCGAGTCCCGTCAGGCTTGCTTCTGAAGTAAAACTTGCATCTGCGTGATAAACGTGTCCCCTACGCGACATGCAGCCCCTGATCACAATATATTTGATTTCTCAACAAAGCTTTAACAGCTGTAGGACTCAAAAAACATACATAATGCCTTATGTAAATTAAAACCTTTACCGGAACAGTACCGTGGCTCAGCAGACATTTTGGTTTACAATGTAAGACCCAGAACATACAGCAACTCTTCGCCTCAAATGCTGCTTAAATAAACTAGCTTACTTTGTAATGGCCATTTATAGAAAGCCTACTCAAAGGCTGAAGTGCAGTTGAACACGTCACGTATGATTTAAGCTATTTCCTTTTTATTTCTGAGAAATTTGCATGTTTTTCCTCCAAAACCAAGTGATTCTTCCCTAGCAGGCTTCAGGCTGCAACAAACCTCCCCCCTTCCTGGTGCAGGAGGCATATTTCTCACAGACTCCTGTGACTGAGCTGAAGTAATCCACCTAATCCTTTCCAAGCACGTCCCTTTGCTGAGCTGGCTGGCACATCTGTGCTGCCCTAGGTCTGGCCTGGCAGAGCCAGGGCCAATCCTACCCGCAGTCCTACCTCAGCCCAACTCTCATCTCACCCCAATAGCCTTCCAAAGTAAATTTTTGCTTGACGGCATATCCTTGGAATACAAAGACAGTTTTAAATACCAAAAACACAACATGCACATAACATGGAAGAAAGTTGGTATCTCTGTGTCTCAAAAAAAATCACATAGCCCTAAAACTAAAGGCATGGAGAAAAACAAAACAATAACAAAACTACCACCAACAAGATTTTCCAGATAAGATGACTTCTCAATGAATATTCATTGCTATCTGAGAACCACTGTTCAGGTCAAGGTTTGGAGACTGTTAAAGTGATTTGGAGGTCCTACACCACAACACTGTCCCAGATTGTTTTATGGTAGTTGGAATAATTTCTGCCTCAAAGCAGGCTCATTCTCTCAGCATTTCTGCACAGCAAATACAATACAGACCTGATTCTGACGTTGGTCATTAGATGCCTACCATAAGGTACATCATATCTTGCAGTTAGGTTACTTCTCCCTAGTGTTAATCGTATATTTTAGTACATGAGCTGCATGTACATAGATACTTGAAGGAATCATAGAATGGCTTTCGTTGGAGAGGACCTTTAAGATCATCTAGTTCCAACTCCCCTGCAGGGAAGTACAAGTTTCTATACCTCAGTTTCACAAACCAAGAACAAAAACTTTTAAATCACACATCACTATGAGAAGTACGCTTCCCTGTAAAGCATGTGGAACAATGTTCTGTGCTGCAGGGAAGCTTGTACAACAAAGCTGGGAAGCCAGCACTGCGGGAGTGCTGATAGCTTGGAACAACACAAATGCACACAGCAGATGCAGATTGATTCTTCAGGATTTACGAACAGAGTGATATGTTACCATGATTTTACAAAAGAACTCACTTTTTTCCCCCCTCTTTTCTCATGGGGCACTTTTTGAGTACAACTGAACAGTACATGCTCTTATGTTGGTTGCAGTATGGGAATGTATCCTGCTAAGCGATGTGGATGTGTTTGTGGTACAATGCTGCAAAAGCAGACTAGGGCTTCAAGTAGGGCTCCTCTCAAGATGAGGTTCTGTCTAGATACATCTCCAGTTTCAGAAGAGTGCTTCAACCCTGTTCCCCTTTCCTGTATTCTACAGAACTGATGACTTGGTCATCAGATCTGGGTTTAGGTCAGCTAGTTGTGTTGCCACAGAAGACAATAACGGAAGAGAAAGGATGTAGAGTTATGTTTTGAATACAAGATACAGGCCTAAAGAGAAGTGCAAGGTTGGGTAGAGTTTGAGAGATCTCATACACTGATTTCCCGTTCTCCCTTTGTAAAACTCATGCAGGGGATAGAAAACATATATAAGGAGGCATATATGCATACATATAAGTAGTTTGTTTAGAAAGAAGTTTTTACACACTGTTAATTTAAAAAGAGAATTTATGTTTCATTTCCGCTTACATTCTTATGTCAAGTTACCCATTCTGTACAAGGCTTCAGTTCTTATATTTTGCTTCTGACTGTAAGCTGAACGAAGAGTCTTTGGGGAAGTATCCGCTGGGGATTAGGAACAATAATAATGAAAAAAAACGCTTAACCAAGAGAAATTTGCTTGGAAGGCTTGTAGTTAAAGGTGTTGACACATCTTCCATTGTCACCATCTGCTGCCAAAATTGTTTTGTGCCATTACAGCAAAAGTCCCTGCCAAATTCACCTTTTCTTATGTCTGAAATACTGATGTCTGAAGAAGCAGCCGAGATGATGGCTTGAAGAATCAAATTCCTCCTTCATTCACAAACATCTATAACGTTGGTCCAAGGATTTCAGCAGAATTCAGGGCAATTTGAGTGCCAGTGTACCTGGTTTTGTGGTTTACATTATTTCCTGTTCTTTAAACTACTGTTACAGGTTTTGTTCTTGCTTTTCATTTATTCTGAGAGCCTGAATCAAAGTCAGAAGTGCTATTTCTTATTTGACCATTACCTGTTCAGTTTGTTAGAGACTTTCATGGAGATAGTGAGTAGCAGAATTAACCCTGAGGAAATACAGAATGGCTAACAGGGCAAGGCCTACTTGTCAAGCAGAGAGATTTTACCAAATTTCTTTGGAACAAAAGAGCTTTACAACAGGAGGATTTACTTAGAAGTATGCTAACAAAAACTGCTGAAAAGAAATATCAGGGAATCACACAGAATATGTTTTCTTTCCTTATTACATAATTTCCTAGCCTGGATGTCAAAGTATGACCTGTTGACAGTTGTCTCCTCTGTTTTGAACTTACCAATGTACTATATAATCACATGTATTTAATTTTACTGTGCAGGTTTACCTGTAGTTTCAATATTCAGTATAGCAGTTTGGTAGGTACTCATTCCCAGAGGACAGTGAAATTGGGTACTGACACAGAAAGAAGCTTTGCTTATGGCAATGACATAAGTGAAGATATTTAAGCATCTGGATAAGCTTAAGTATCACCACAAGTAAGTAGTGATTCTAAGATTAAAGCTCATGCTTGGAAATAGGCAGTGATGTTCTCCAGGGGATTTCAGTGCCTCACAACGACTTGTTTGCATTGAATTTAAAGGCCAAGTTTACTTACTTCAGGGCAGTATGTAAAAATGGCATTTTTAGCGGAGACTATATATGCTTTTTTTCCATATTCCTGCTGAAGTGGGTGATCTTGTTTAAGCTTTTGTTTGGTAGGTTTGTTTATTAAGTTCTAATTGGTTTCGTCTGTAGAAATTCGAGCGATAATTCGAAGTAGGTCTGGTTGGTTTTGCTCCAACCAAAAAGGACCATTTGAAAGTTTCTTTACTTATAAGATGGGACAAAAAGGGAAAATATATTGAGCTGTGTTGTTGTTAAAAGAACAGTTCTTACCCTTCTTCCCTTACAACAGCATGTACATACTCCCCCATAAGGGCAGTGTATGTAGGACAGCATATATACGTGTATAGGCACGTGTAGGTTTTGAAGCAGAAGTATTAATGCCAATGACTTGCTGTGTGTAATTTTAAATATGGCACTAGTGTAAATATTGACAGGAAATACATTTAAACAGAAGCTTGTGATTTATTTTTTTTAAGCATGCCAGAACAAGAAACAGATTTTAAAGAAGTTTGTTTCAGAACTTTTTAGACTATGGTGGGAAGGGGTTTGGCTTTTTGTTTGTGTTTTCTTTTTGTTTGTTTGTTTTTGTTTTTAAACATGCACTGACATTTTTATTGAAAAGAAGTTAAAACCTTCTTCATTGGCTGTAGACTTATAGTTACATAAACATCAAAAGACATAAGCAAAAAGGTGTGTGATGCTGCAGCAACAACTGAAGTATTTGTTCCTCACACAGACTTTTTTCTGCAGTTGGAAAGAAACCAGTTTGACTTGTAGATGTTCCGTTAGTTTTGCAAAGCTAGCAAATGCTAGTATGACTTATCCACAGCAAGACTTTTGCTGGGAAAACTTCATTTCTTTAAATGACTCTGACTTTACTGTGTTCTTATTTCTTCTAGCACAATTTGCTAGACCTGCTGCCTAAGGCAGCCCAAAACCCTTCACTGGATCTGAGACTCAGCAGGTTTGCTGTGGCAGGGATGCAAGAAGATTTAAAATGGAAGATACTAAAAGTAAGGACAGCGTGTCACAACCTTGTTCCTGTCTGGAAAGTTTGTGTTTATTTTTCTCTTTCCTTCCTACCTTTTGAAGACACCTGTTCTCTGTGGTATACAGAGACACACTTAGAGTCTATCTTCATACCAAAGAATATGAGGATATGACCCAGACCATCTGCTGTATTGTATGAATTGTCAAACATACAGTTCACACTGCTCTGTCACACCAGTTATTCTTCAGCCTTTCAATTCTTATAATAAGCAAGTAGAACATAGATTTTTGATTGACCTATCTCATAAGGTTGTAAGACTTTTTAAGGCAAGATAGTAAAAAGGCATAATGAGATGAAAAGGCACTGTGGTCAGCTGCTTCCTCCAGCACATGACTAGGGTGAGACTGCTGAGCACAAAGAACTCATGTTCCCAACCACAGAAAGCCTCTGTATCAATAAATACGGGATATTCTCTGCTGGAGCCATGCAGGGTTCAAAACATTAAACAAAGCTGTGTTAGCTGGCTAGGTGGAATGGACTGAAAATTCCTCTAAGGGCTTGTATTTGTAAAAGAAAACTGGATTGATTCCAGAACAGACCCGCCTTGCTGAAAAGGAAATATTGACTTTAATGTAATCTCTTTACATGTTGAGGAATTTTACACCCTCTTCTCAAATAGAATGGAAAAAACTAACAATATTCTCCTTGACATTATCTGAAAGAATCAATGAACAGACTAAAGTAAGAAAATGAAAGTCAGTATCTTTTATGTCAGTCCCTGCCAATTTTTATCCTCTGCTTTAACGATTATCAGTATTTATGTATAACCAAGACCTAAATGAGCCATAAAAGCACAGCTCTTCTAAAGCTAGATTTCAGTCAGCAGCTAGGGTGCAGTTCCCCATTTCTGGCACCTCTGTTACACATGGAAGTGGAAATGACAAATTTTAAATGAATGCAATTCCTCCAACATCAGCAGGTGGAACTGGAAAGCCAAGGTATCCTTAAGTTTCTGTTCTACCTGTTTTGAATACCTGAGGAGGGACTATGCAATTTCAACAGTGGAAGAGGAGTTACTAGGAGCTACTATGGATATGCTTCAGAAACATAAGCTTGTATGGACAGCAGAGGATGTTGTTGATACCTCACCTCTTCTTTTTCGTAGTACTCAAACCTCAAAGTATCATTCACAGGGAAGACGAGAACATGAACTCTCAAGGAAAAGAATCACCATGGATGCTGTTTGCAGAGATAAAACAAATTATGAATGGAATATTTCTTATGCCTGCTTGTTTTTAAGATAACTGTACCAGCAGGAAAATGTAAAACCAACAGGAAGACTCAAAATTATTGTTAACTAGCCTTCTGTTTAGGGAGCACAGCTAACTCACAAAAGAGTTAGATTAAACTTTGCTGTGTTGATTTTTCTATGCCTGATAATGGCATATATAATAATTGAAGGGAGAAGATGGATGCTGGCCTTCAGGGTCCTATCAGCTTTAAAAGTACACCATCTCTCTTTGAAATGCTGGCATGTACTGAAGTTGTTGTGTTTTGGTTTTTTTTTTTCCCATAATTTTTATTATTATTTTAGAATTTGTTCCACTTGTATTCTGCAATGAAAAAGCATGTTAAAGCCCTCAGTGCCAGGAGGATTATGAATTACATTAGGAAAAACCTCAATTTCTAAATCCTTCACTACAAGCATTTCACAGTACTACTAGGTGTTGTAGCTTTATTTTGCACGTTGCTGCCCAAAAATGCTTTGCACAGTTGGATGGTAATTACAGTTGTAATGACACAAGTGGGAGTGTGAATTTAAGCATAAATGGCTATGGAGGAGAAAGTAAAGTTCAGCTGAGATACACAGTGATGAATCACAGAATCACAGAATTAGCTAGGTTGGAAAAGACCTACAAGATCATCCAGTCCAACCATTCACCTACCACCAATAACCCCACTAAACCATGTCTCTCAACGCTGTATCTAAATGTTTCTTGAACAGCTCCAGGGACGATGACTCAACCACCTCCCTAGGCAGTCCATTCCAGCGCCTGACCGCTCTTTCAGAAAAGTAGTACTTCCTAATGTCCAGCCTAAATCTCCCCTGGTGCAACTTGAAGCCATTCCCCCTCGTCCTGTCACTAGTTACAAGAGAGAAGAGGCCGACCCCCAGCTCACTACAACCTCCCTTCAGGTAGTTATAGAGAGCTATGAGGTCTCCCCTGAGCCTCCTCTTCTCCAGACTGAACAATCCCAGCTCCCTCAGCCGCTCCTCATAAGGCCTGTGCTCCAGACCCCTCACCAGCTTCATCGCCCTCCTCTGAACACGCTCCAGGGCCTCAATGTCTTTCTTGCAGTGAGGGGCCCAAAAGTGGACACAGTACTCAAGGTGGGGCCTCACCAGGGCTGAGTACAGAGGGACAATGACTTCCCTACTCCTACTGGCAACACTGTTTCTGATACAAGCCAGGATGCCATTGGCCTTCTTGGCCACCTGGGCACACTGCTGGCTCATGCTTAGCCGAGCATCAACCAATACCCCCAGGTCTGTTTCCTCCACACAGCCATCCAGCCACTCTGCCCCAACCCTGTAGCATTGCCTGGGATTACTGCGGCCAAAGTGCACTTGACCCGGCACTTGGTCTTGTTGAACCTCATCCCATTGGCTTCAGCCCAGTGATCCAGCCTGTCCAGATCTCTCTGCAGGGCCTCTCTACCCCCAGGCAGATCGACACTTCCTGCCAGCTTGGTGTCGTCTGCAAACTTACTGAGGGTGCTCTCAGTGCCCTCACCCAGGTCATCAATGAAGATATTGAAGAGGACAAGCTCCAGAACTGACCCCTGGGGAACACCACTCGTGACCGGTCACCAGCTGGATTTAACTCCATTCACCACCACTCTCTGGGCCCGGCCCTCCAGCCAGCTCCTTACCCAGCAAAGAGTGTACCTGTCCAAGCCACGGGCTGCCAGTTTCTCCAGGAGAATACTGTGGGAGACCGTGTTGAAGGCTTTGCTGAAGTCTAGGTAGACCACATCAACAGCCTTTCCCTCATCCACCAAGCGGGTGACTTGATCATAGAAGGAGATCGGGTTGGTCAAGCAGGACCTGCCTTTCACAAACCCATGCTGGCTGGGCCTGATCCCTGGTTGTCCTGCAAATGCCGCATGATCTCCCTCAGGACAATCTGCTCCATAACCTTCCCTGGCACCGAGGTCAGGCTGACAGGCCTGTAGTTCCCCGGATCCTCCTTACGACCCTTCTTGTAGATGGGAGTCCATTGGCAAGTCTCCAGTCTTCTGGGACCTCTCCAGTTGACCAGGAATGCTGATAGATGATGGAAAGCAGCTTGGCTATCTCTGCCAGCTCCCTCAGTACTCTCGGGTGGATCTTGTCTGGCCCCATGGACTTGTGGCAATCCAGGTGGAGTGGTAGGTCTCTGACCGTTTCCTCCTGAATCACGGAGAGCGAAGTAAACCCCCCATGATTCAGGAGGAAACGGTCAGATACCTACCACTCCACCTGGACTTCCACAGGAGGTAGATTCTCTTTTTCTCCTGGAGCCTCAGGAAAAGCTCCCTCTTCATCCACGCTGGTCTCCTTCCCCACCAGCTCATCTTGCGGCTCAGGGGGACAGCTTGTTCCTGCGCCTTCAGGACTTCCTTCTTGAGGAGCAACCAGCCTTCCTGGACCTCTTTACTCTCCAGGACCGAGTCCCAAGGGACTCTCCCTACCAGTCTCCTGAACAATTCAAAGTCTGCCCTCCGAAAGTCCAAGGTAGCAGTTTTGCTGTCCCCTCTCCTGGTTCCACCAAGAATTGAGAACTCTACCATTTCGTGGTCGCTCTGTCCAAGGCAGCCCCCAACTTCCACATCTCTCACCTGACCTACCCTGTTTGTAAACAGCAGGTCTAGCAGGGCACCTCCCCTGGTAGGTTCTCTCACCAGCTGCAGAAGGAAGTTATCTTCCATACACTCTAGAAACTTCCTAGAGTGCTTCTTCTGCGCCGTGTTGTATTCCCAGCATATATCAGGGAAGTTGAAGTCCCCCATGAGGACAAGGGCTGGTGATCGCGCAACTTCAGCCAGCTGTTTATAGAACGCCTCATCTGTCTCTTCATCCTGGTTAGGCGGTCAATAACAGACCCCCGCCACAATGTCTGCCTTGTCAGCCTTTCCTTTGATCCTAACCCACAGAGCTTCAACGTTGTCTTCCCCAGTTGCAAGCTCAATAACATCAAAACAGTCTCTAACATAGAGAGCCACGCCACCACCCCTCCTTCCTTGCCTATCCTTTCTGAAGAGCTTGTAGCCATCCATCGCAGCACTCCAGCCATGGGAGTGATCCCACCGTGTTTCCGTAATGGCAACTAAGTCATAGTTTGCCTGCTTCCAGCTCCTTCTGTTTGTTGCTCATGCTGCGGGCATTGGCATAGACGCACTTCAGCTGAGCCCCTTGCCTCACCCCTAGTCCGGATGCCCGCCTAGGCACACCTCCTGCAGGGCTGGTTTTATCCCCTTCCCCCTTCCTCTCTAGTTTAAAGCCCTCTCTATAAGCCCTGCCAGCTCCTGGGCAAGGATGTGTTTTCCCCTTTGAGACAGGCCAGACCCATCAGCAGACCTCAGGCCTGGTGCCGAGTAAACTGCCCCATGATCAACGAATCCAAAATTCTTGCATTTGCACCAGCCTCTCAGCCACGTGTTTATGAGATGGGTTTTCCTGCCCCTTATAGTGTCCTTCTCTGTCAATGAATGGATAGAAGAAAATACGCCTGTACTCCTATTCCCTGAAGTAATTGCCCTAGTCCCCTGAAGTCATTTTTGATAAGTTTCAGGCTTCTATCAGCAGTCTCATTGCTGCCAGCCTGAACTATTAATAAAGGATAATAATCAGAGGGGTGGATCCAACTGGGGAGTTTTCTAGAGATATCCCTAACCCGGGCCCCAGGGAGGCAGCACACCTCCCTACGGGTAGGGTCAGGCCGACATATAGAGCCCTCCGCTCCTCTCAGAAGCGAGACGCCTACGACAATCACCCTTCTGTCCTTCCTGGCAGAGGCAGTCTCAAGGCGTGGAGCCAACCGCCTCACCTTGGGCAACTTTGGCAACCTTGCAGGCGGAGTTCCTCCTGCATCCTCACTCACCTCTCTCTCAGGTTCCAGGGCCTTAAACCTGTTACACAGAGGCACCTGGGGAACTGAGGTAGGCCGGGATGGGGGTTGCCTACATCGCCGAGCTGGGGCCTGTTTCCATTCCTCCTCCCAGTTCCCTCAGCTCGATCATGGCAGGCGAGAGGATCTGCCACCGTCTGGGAGGTATCACTCTGGTGTCTTCCCTGCAGAGAATTACACCACCAGTTTATCTCCTGCTCACATTCCCTGATGGATCTTAATCTCTCTACCTCCTCCTTGAGCTCCACTACCATGCTGAGCAGCTCATCCACCTGCTCACACCTCACACAGGTGGAATCCCTGCCACCCTCCCCCGGCAGCTGCAGTCTCAGGCACTCCCTGCAGCCTGAGACCTGAACAGAACATGGCTCAAATGACAAGAAATGTGAAAATCGGAGATGAATACCACTGAAATTACATGGAGGTCATGTAATTTCACATACACACAGCTAAAAGCTAGGAAGAGTGGCTGAGAAATGGGGAGGCCCTGCTCCACTACCATTTTTCAGCTGTATGATTTTGCAGCCTCACTTGATGGCTTATATAAAACAGAACTCCACTGCTACATCTCTGGGCAGGCCCTCCGTCTGGGTCGCCACAGTCTTCTTGAGGTGAGCCCGCTGCCTGGTGGAGACTACGTTTAAACTTGAGGTCTCAGAGACTGCGAATGTGAGAGCAGGTCTCCTGACGAAAGAGGGACAGCACTTACACACCCTGCTCCTCGACCCACCTCTCACACCCACTGCAGCGCAGTATGGGCAGTGTGGGCTGTGCTCACGCACTGATTACCACCCCCCCCCCCGTTCCCTTTGTAGCAGCTAAGCACCTCGCTAGCTGTGCGTGATCTGTGAGAAGGAGCTAGCTCCCGCCCTCCCCAAAGCTACTAATAGCCTAACGGCCAGAGGTCAAGGTCACAGATAAGATTAAGAGTGGGTAGTGCCAGCTCCACCCCTGTTAGGTCGGCAGCCCGCCCACAAGCTGCCAGCCCCCCAGCACGAGCACCGCGCTTTTCCTGGCTTCAAAAAGCCCTAAAAAGAGCTTTTTTTGTGGCCCTTTTTGCTTCAGAACCCTTGCCCAGTGCAGTCTTACCTGCCCCGAGACTGGTCTCCGTAGCAATGAAGCACAGTCATGCACAGAACATGGCTCAAATGACAAGAAATGTGAAAATCGGAGATGAATACCACTGAAATTACATGGAGGTCATGTAATTTCACATACACACAGCTAAAAGCTAGGAAGAGTGGCTGAGAAATGGGGAGGCCCTGCTCCACTACCATTTTTCAGCTGTATGATTTTGCAGCCTCACTTGATGGCTTATATAAAACAGAACTCCACTGCGATCGAGCTATAGCATCGGGACAGAGTAACAGTGATGAACATATCCCATTTTCTGTTAGAAAAGGAACAGAGATTTAAACCACATCCTCAAATGAGCATGGGGCTAGACAGACTGCTTGTGGAAGAGGGGACATGGTCATGAATCTCTGCTGACATGTCAGATGATGCATTTGGCAGGTATAAGGGCATTGAGAGAGCTCTGAGAAGACTCAAGAGTGGGAATGCCAGTAACCGAGTAGAACAAAAATAATGGCTGGATTGGAATAGCATTAATTACAGAGATAACAAATGGACTGCCAAACTCAAGGGAAGCAAAAAAAGCCTCAAGAAAGCTTGATGCCAGTTTTGACCACACTGAAATTGAAAAAAAAAAGTTACGCTTGAAAATTCTTGATTTCATTCATAATATTTAGGTTTTTCTACCTCTCTCAGATAACCTTCCCTTCCTTTATCCCTTACCTTCCCCTTTACAACTGAAAATTCATACCTATATACACAGTGTTGTGCCACCATGGTACCACCAATGAAATAATCGTGGACTTTCTCAAGAAAAACATACAAGACTGAATTCACACCTTTTGTTGGTAAAGCGGTTGGAAAAGGATATTTAAAACTAAATGGTAAACAGACAAAAGATGTTCTTTATAATGAATAGTTATAAAGTAGAGCTTGTAAAACTCTGTAATGGTGTATTTTCATTAATATTTTCAGAATCATTTTTCTATTAATTAAAGGTTAAATATGTGAGAGACAAATCTGATGGATTAACTGCAAATAAAATTTAAAATTTTAAAGCCCTTAATCTACCTAATTTCCAATTCACTAAAATACTGAGAATTAATTTTTGAAGCACAACATAGCATCCTTTGGCAAATAAACATATATAATGAAAAGAAGGAACTCCAAGACATTGTTTCTTAAAGCTAAATAGAAGCTAAAACTCAAGTCAGTACTTAAAAATACTTTGCAAAGAAGCTGGGAACATTTTAGGCAAGCCTGTTACTTGAAAAGAGACTGCTCAGGGTTACACAGGTCATAGAATCATAGAATCACAGAACCTGTCATGGTTAGGGCTGCCAACCACTAAATCAGGCATACCTGGTTGGGGCTGACTCCTTGCCAAATTCCCATGTAAAGCAGAGGCCAGATTCTAGGAAATACCGATCCTAAAACCTGCTCACAAGCGTATCTCAAGTTTATCGCAAACAACCAAGAAGTAGCTATCAGGACAGTCCAACTCCAGGATAACATCATGCATATACAGACTGTGTCAAATTTACAGCATAGGAATGACTGGAATTCCCTGTTGTTATTCTGAGAGGATTTCTGTTTTAACGTAATTTATACTCCCTACCTAAAATGAAGGCATATTAATGTTGGCCCATCAATATAGACAGTATTAACAATATCACAGGTACCACTAATTAGAAGAAAATAGTCTTGGTTATTGCCACTTCTAAAAAGCAGTGAAATCAGAAAAAGAACTGCCAGTCATGTGCCCCCTCCCCCTAAGGAGCAGATCCATCCACTTACACAGTGCTGAGTGCCAAATTCATCATGCAGGGCAGCAGTGTCTGATTCTTGTCATTTCCCTCTTTCTCCTCTTCCTCACTTGCATGGCCTGTAATCACTTCCCTCAACAGAATGAGCTGCTATCTATGCAGTTTCTTTTTAAAGAGCTGTATGAGCAGGGCTTTTTTATTTATTATTACACTGAAATTGAACTTTGAGCTAGTAAAACCAATATTATCGCAGTGCTGTAGTCCTAAAACCAGAGCTGCTGTTTTCACAGGAGGACACTTCAAATCACTTCACAGAACTTGGGGCCGTCAAGCACTGAGGCGTGTGCAGTGCAAAAGGGCCAGATACTGCCAACAGAGAAGCAGCAGAGGGCTGCTTTTTCAGAGGGTAATGCTGTGAGTTTTCAACGTAATCCAAAACTTAATGCAGAGAAAACTGATTTTTGCAGGAGAGAGTGGGGTGTATAAAAAGTAGTGTATCTTTTTCTTTTGAAACACCGTTTGAGTCACACTGCATAACAGCACAGGAACAATGAACTCCTGAGGCAAAACAGAATCACTCCTTATGCTAACATTATCTGGTCAACAGCGATGTTTGCAAGACAGGGACACGTTCACAACTGACCACTGCTGTTTAATGCTGGAGATCACATTATTTGATCACATCATATGATATCACATCATAACTGAATTTAGGGGGTGCTCAAAGGCAGATTTCCCCTTTAAAGTAGACTATTTCTTCATTTCCGCCCATTGCCATTACCAGCGCAGCTGTAGAAAAGTCATGTCAGTGTTAGGACATTACCAAATTGCCACTTAAGTATTTCTTTTTAGAATGTCAAGAAATGTATTTCTTAAAACAGTTAAATCAGTGCTGATGTCTTCCCGTCTTATCAGTACCAGCATTAGTTAAGGTGGAATTGTAACTAAATAGTGATAGGAATAGAGGAATCTGTAAGAAAAACTGCTGATAAGAGCTCAGATGTAAAGCTGAAGCTCTGTCTCCACAGCTCACTGGCTCTCCTCAGCACAGGCCTCCAACGTGACTGACCAGAGACTGCTGTCACATGGCACCTCACACTGCCTGTCCAGGGAGGCAGGGGACATGGAGTACATATGCATTCTGCTCCCGAGGTACTGATGAGGAATAATCTTCCCAGAATTAAGTTTTAAAACAGTTTTTCTTCAACATCACACAGGAAGAGGTGGTTTGAGAAGGTTTTCCTATTTGGTGCTGACACAGTGACACACACTGTCATGGTGCAGCTAAAGCCAACATTCTAATAAACAAAGCTTCTCCTCTGAGGACTTTGTTTGCTTTAGCCTGACATTGTTTTCAGGGCATTTAAAGCTTAGCAATAATATTTATGTGGTCCTGAAACTCTCTTCTGTTTGTGGAAGAAAGCGAGTTGTTAATATAAGTTCAGAAAAGAAACAAAAAATGTTTTCCTTTTGTTTCACTGTCATGTCCTTGGAGAAGCAAAACCAGATACCAGTAAGCTCCCACCAAAAAAAAAAAAAAAAAAGCTGACTGCTAGAGCTATTTTAGAGAACTTACTTCAACACTGGTTTTATGCCTTTAAAAAGGGTTTAAAAGTTTTTGTGCATCACTTTGAGCTATCTAGAGCAAGACTACTTTGCTGAGATGTTTTAAGCTAAAATGTAATACAGATTAGTCTTAACTACTGCAAAGCATCCACAGACTACAAGGTAGAAATGATTACAGAAGTAGTTAAAAATGAGGAAAATGATACATAAATGACAGAATTTTCTTCACTACACATACACTCAGAACTTCTTTGGCAGAAAGCAGCTTTCCATCTGATAAATCCCTAAGCCCTAGAAAAATGTACACTAATGTTCAATAGGGAACAGCGAGTCCTGTTCAGACAATGGGATGTGACTTTCCTCCCTCCACCCCCCATTGTGCTGGTGGTTGGTAAACTTCCAAGAGAATGTGGAAGAAAGATTACTTGGTTTCCATTACCCTAAGGCAATAATCTCCCACGGTCACCTACGGAGCCTAAAGGAGGGCTGGTTTTCACTGTTCACTGAAAAGGATGATTAAACAAGTTTATAGAGGAACACAGTACTTAAGCTTTGTCAGGCTCCAATTCAGGAGTTTAAAGAATGTTCCCAGGCTTACACAGGGAAGGATTTGCCTTGACTCACATGCTTAGCAGCCCTTTCAAATCAATGGGAATGCAAATACGCTAAGAGTGAGGCACAGGCTCTAGGGTATCGATGAATCATGTCCTTCATCATTACTGAAAAACGTGGTGGTGATCATACACCAAATTTGGCAGAGTGTTGACAGTGGAAGGCAGAGCTTGGTAAGACACAAAGTTGGTATGTGTGTGTAGGGACGCTGCCAAGCATTCCCATCCTGTCCAGATTCTGCCACTTCTGGAGAATCATAGAAGCAAAAAGCCAGGCATTTTGAAAGCCATATCCATTTGTTAGGTACACTGCATACACATTAAAAGAAAATCTTGATTTCTGTCAAGTATGCAACACTGTAACGATATAAGTCTGCTTTTTTAAAAAAAATTAAATACTTCATACACACTGAATTCATTATGAGCCAAGACTGCATTGGTTCTTTCTATTTGAGACTTTCAGATCTCTCCACTATGCTGAGAAGTATCTGTATACTCTGTGACTCTTTGAAAAAAGCAGGGCTTATCTCAAAACTGCTAAAATATGCTCACTTCCATAATATCTGGGTTAAATTCCAAACTTCATTTCTCAAGTTCCACAGTTTCAATAATGTATTAAAAATAAAATGGATGAGAAAAATATATTAAAAAATTCTTATCTATGATGAAGGAGTAGTGGACAGCTGTAACTTAATTGGCATGGCTTGCTTTCTTTCCCATAGAGATCCTTGCAATGAAGAAAGGCTCTCTTCTATCTTACACCCTCAAGAAAATTGTTTTAGCTTTTACTTCTTTGAATTATCTCTTTCATTGTAAGCAACATGTTTCGGTGCTTTCAACTGTCAGAAGCAGCAGAAAAGTATGCACTATAAATGCTCTAGAAATGATGTACTGTCTGCCTTTTAAAATACATTGCCTCTTTGCTTTACCTTCATTTCTGGGCCTGGAGGGTGTTATTAAAAAGTTACACTTCATAGCAAGTTCTTCTTGTTTGACCACTTTGTAGAAAAATGTACTTTAGGGTGCACTCCTGTAGACCAGCTATATGAAGAAGTCTAACTGGGAACCAGCAAAAGTATCTAGTGAATCAAACTGTTGTCGTCCATATTGTCATGCATGGAGGAGCCAAATGGAGTCACATATACTAGCCTACTGTCTGCAGATACATTAAGTACAGGCATCTTCCCCAAAAATTTCGAAGTAAAACGTATAAGCAAACTACCACTATATGTAAAACAATACCTAAGAGAAAATAAATAATATGAACCTTTCTTAATTTCAGGTGAGATAGAGTTAATTTTCTTCCTAGTGGTTGAAAAGGTGCTGGGTTTTGAATTTGAGAGGAAAATAATAACACATCGATGTTCGAGTTGCCAAGCAGTGCTTACACTGTTGTATTAAGCTGTTTTTATCTCAGCTCACAAGTTTTACTTTTTTTTTCCCCGATTCTCTCCCTCATCCCACTAAGAGGGGAGTAAGAAAATGGCTGCATGGTGCTGAGCTGCCTGCCAGGTTAAACTGGAACAGAACCAAGTGCAAATACAGACATACGTTGTGATATGTCCAAAAGCATGTGTACTTGCATTTTTTCAGAAGTTTGAAGAATTTTCTTACTATTACTTTGTGTTTATGTTAACTTTGTTAATTTTAAATCCACCAAAATCTCTTGGTTCTAGATCTACAGGGGAAAAAAAACAAAATTTCTACTTAGAGCGGCACACTGGTATCATATGAAATTCTATCAAACTTCATTTGCAATACATGTTATTTCAGCTCCAGTGCTCTAGTCCTGGAACTGGAGATGCCTATTACAAAAATGGCACTTTGTTTTACAAAACGCTAGTTAGAAACTCAGTGTTTTCTTCCTGAACACAAGCCTAAACCAGCAATGAGTTCTTTGATCTTTCATAAGAGAGTGCTGAAAGGGATGGCAGCACTATATTTATGCACTTTTGCAACACTAAATACAACATTGGTTAGCCAGTTCCATCCTCCTCCTCATTCTTACGACTGAAAATCAAGTATATCCTGGTTTTATCAGCATTCCATATCAAGACATCATGCAACAGGCTGTTTGGGTGCAGAGGGACAGTGCACTGCAGAGCTGTTCCCTGGTTTCTCTAGCAGCCTCACGTGAGTTCTGACTCTCCAAGAGGAAGATACACTGGGATGTTCTGCATTTCCCAGGAGCCGCCACATGATTTCCGATTCTGGGTGACAGGAACAGCTCTTTCTTGGGAGGCAAGCCTTGGAGGGCCTGCCAATAAAGACTTGTACTGACTCTCTCTCCCCTCTGGTTTTATTTTTGGTTTGTTTTGATTTACTATTCTTAATTATTCTGTATTATCTCACATTCCTTTTAATAAATTAGTCTTTTCTATCTCAATTGTTTTTTTTTTTCCCTCTTCCTTCCCCTCCCCACCTTCCTCCTGAGGGGAGGAAGGGGTGTTGTGTGATTAACTCTTCAAACTGTGACATAGGTAACTATTCAATTTTTCAGGTATTCAGCTTTCTTGCTGGAGGCAACGCTAGAGCACATCCACCAGAAACCACTGATACTGGTTCCATGGAATTCCTGAGACATGGCCATAGACATAAAGCATCACACTGCAGAAGCTGCCTCACGTTTGATTGATCCTGCCATTTTAGTCTGACCTTTGCAAATGTTTACAGGAATCTTTAAGATGTATTTTAAATCAAGTTGTGCAACATGAAAAGTAAGATCACGGCCATTTCCAGAAGACCAAACCAGCCATACAAGATTGCCCTATCCAGGGACTTTACTGACACTAAGAACCAAAGCCTAATGCCACTTTGCTGCAGTTCATCCATTTATGCTGTTGAATAATAAACAAAACCTGACACTCTCACACTCCTCCTGACTAGAATTTGTGTGAAAAAATGAACTGGGTCTAACTATTGTAATTCTGCATTTAACAGCTGTAGAGCAGTTTATAATAATTCTGATTCTATCAGGAAGAGCTATTAGTCTGGACAAATATCTTTTCCAAAGCTAAGCCATCATTACTCCAGCAATGTCTGCAGCCTTACAAGAAAGTCTAATTAGCATTAGCTCAGAAACTAGTGTAGCTCCTTTTCAGGGATCAGTTGTGCACTTTCTCTTAATTACTCACAGTCAAAATGGATTCTGTTTCACTAAAGCCTAAATAACTTTGTATCCAAAAACATTTAATACAGAGATGGAATCAGGGTAAATGGTCTTGCAAGAGAAGAATGGAGCAAACATGTTGTAATTAAGGAAATAAAATATTATAATCTGATGAGCTTCCACCTCTGAACTGATTAAGGCAGCTCAGCAGAAATAGAAAACTATCTGTGCCCTGAGGATGGCTTTCTAGGAAGATGGCTTTCTAGCTGACGCACAAGAAGATGTGCTCACAGAGATCAGTCAGACCGAATTAGGTATGCAGCATTCAGCTTGCTAATACACTCTGTCTCCTTTGATTGACACTTCTCAAATGATTCTTTTTTCATTAAAAGGTTGGGACATTATAGCTGGCTTAAATGATGAACAAATTGAAAGGCTGTCATTTATTTTCATGTTACCTGGTATAAATCTGGAAATACATGTGTTACATATATAGATCTGTACGGATTACCATGCTTTTTCCAGAGCGAGATGTCTGCTGTGAAAGTTACCGGACAGTTTATGATTACTCTCAACTGCTGCACGTGAACTAAAATTAATGATAGTATTTTCTTCTCTTTTCTTACTCAGAACATTTATTCAGACATTCAACTGTAAGCTACTTACTAAGAGACTTTGCAAATTTAAAACTGCAATGTTAAAAAAATTTCCAAAAATGACTTCTTCTGAATTATTTTAGAAGGAACATCTAAGAACACTGCTTTCAGTATATCCCAAAATAGACAAATGAACAGTAGAATAATAATTGTTACTTTACTTGTTTCAGTGTGCTGTGAAGTCCGTGGGATGGTTTCCATTTACTTTTGGAGGACAGTGATAATGTTTTCAAACAGTGATTTGGATTAATAATGACTAATCTAACATTTCAAGAATAAAGAGGTAAATTAGTAAAGGGCTATTTTATTTACTTGACATTGAAGAATAAACACAAAATGTGCTTTTATTATGGTCATTACAACAGGCTGTTAAAGGTCTGAATTTCTGGGCAGAATGAAAGGCAGGGAAAAAAAAAAGCCCTTTGAGACAGTTGAGTTTTTAAGTCTAACAGTGATCTTTCTTTCTCTGTTAGCAGGAAGATGCTGCATTTTCAGACTAGTTTAATTCCACTATTACATGAGGTTTCTTGCAGGAACAAGAGTAATGCTTCTCTGTAGCGCATTGACAACCTGTCTACACAAAGCCAGGGTGCTTTGTTCTTTTTTATGAGAGAGGAAGGCCTAAGGTTAAGACAGTAATTATGCTGAAGAGATGAAGAGATATGGATTGAGTAGCATTGTGTCTGACATTCCCCTGCAGTAAGAGAGGAAATGGACTTCGAGCATCTGTGCAAAGAATACCTGCAGTGTCCTTCATCTGGGGAGTCAGCACAGTCCTGTCTCACTTGAGCTACAAGTTCAGTTTTCTTCTGTGCTTCTCTTCTTCCTTCTGGCTACCAAAGACCTCTATTCAGGTACAGATTTACTGAAGGTAGAGTGTGAAATTGGGCAAATTTCTCTCCCATTAGTCCCTGCTTCTTGCAGTTTTCTTCAAGAGTTAGCAATCAATAATGAGAAATTGGAGAAGGCTATGGGATTGCATACCTATAAAAGCCATAGTGAACAAATTGTTGAAGATGTGGTAAGCATCCTTTATCCAAATGGAATTACAGCAATAATTCTTCTTGACCAAAACAATACAGAGACTCATAAAAAACCTCAAGGTTTGAAATTCTGGTATTCTGCAGAACAAACCTTGGATGTAACAGTGGGTACACATTTGAAAATCATAACAGAAGACATGCACAGTTAATAGCTAATGCTCTTAACCAGACGGACTGCCTTGCTCTCACTGACAGAAGGGGAGGGGTAATGGTGTACTAGCTCCTTTGCATCTGAACCTGGACTGAGTTCTTATTAACTGGAGGTGCTACTCTGTGGGAAGACTTTCTAGGAGCTTAACTACAAATCTCCGTGAGAGTTCAAATGTACCTGAAGACTGGATGGCAGGAGTAATCATCAATTTGAAAAATACAATTAGGATGAATAGAATGGGTTTGCTTCACAGAGGGTTTTTAAAGGTAGGTCAGGATTGTCTTAGAGTAATTAAAACCAAAGGGGCAGAATCAGTTTCAGGCAAAATTAAAGGAGTGGAAAAAGCATATGATTATACGTTCACTGTTTTAATAGTAGAAATTAAAAGGTTTGACCTGAAAAGAGGCAAAATGGAAGCTAATCTGGAACGGACAAGTGGCACTTGAGTTAGGTGCCTGGAGGAATTGGCAGTGCTGAAAAGCTTTCTGCTCCCACCTCCCCCTTTGGAAAGGTGGATGGCAGATACATTGAGGCAGTACTTCAGGGAAAATTCAGGAAGTCTTACTGGGCTGGGAGAATGCCAGAAAGAAAGCATCTGTGAACATCAAAGCAGCTCATTTCATACATTGAACCAGTTTTGGAAGTGACACATGTTATGAGACATCCTTTTCTCTTCAGCTTTAACAAACCATACTGTATTGTAATGTGCCTGAAGCTCTCAGAAAGCAGTTTTAGCTATTTGTCAGTCATACGTCCTTCTTCCCACTATTCAGGCCCCAGCTAAATTTAAGATTCTTGTTTCTAGAGTTCTCCCACAATTACATCTCTGAGAAAAGAAGTTGCTTTAGCAATAGAGAATTACCTCAGCAATGGCAAACACTGTAACAGGCTCAATATTCATGTATTATGTACATAGAGATCCCCTAGAAGATCTACCAGCTTGAGAGGATCAGCCAACTATACTCTTATCTTTTGCAGGAGAGCGTTCTTCTCCTAGATGGAGGCTTGTTTGAGAGAACAAACAACTTTGGTATATTGCTCTTGTCCTCAGTGAAAGACACCAGGCCTCCTTCTCATGTGCAGTTATTGCAGACATATTCAGCAGCATGAGGTTTTCATCCATGATTGCCTCTGTGTGGAAACCTGAGGCATCCACTGAATAGGCATCCTACTGCAGCCTACAAGCAGGAAGCCTGATGTTCCCTACATGGCAGACGTCACATTTATTGTGTGACATTGGTATCCTTGCAGTATAGTCCACTCAGATGTACTTTACTGGCAAACAATAACCCTGAAGTATGACAGTTTAAATATATGTTTAAATACAGGCTCTTGAACCTGCTTAAAACCACAAAGATGATTTCTTTTCACTGTAATCCGAATGGAAATCTGAGCCTTATTAACCAACAGAAACACTAAAGGAAAATATTTTCTAAAGCTCTCTTCCAAAGGAGTCCAGATTATCTTATTTTAGACAAAAAAAAAACCATTAATCTGACATTTTAATTTGATATTAACTGCTTTATAAATGATGGATGAAATAAAAAATGAACAGCACATTGTCATTTCTGATGCTAGTGCAGCTGTATGGTAGAAGCAGTAAAAGTGACTTAAAACTAGTGATGAGAAAAGAGAAGCAAAAGTAGAAGCCATGTGATGTATTTACGTATTCTAAAAAGAATTTACTGTCTTTGAGTTTTAGTAAATTCCTCGTCTAGACCTAGAACAGCACTCAGTGCTTCAAAGTTAGAGAAACTGAGACAGTATTATCATTAACAAATAGAGCTGCTTTTTTTTTTTCTTTAGGAGAAAAGTACAAATTTTTCCTATTAATTTAAGATAATGTAATGGCCAGTACTACTTTAACATAGATGCAGATGGAATGACATATTAATGAATAAATGCAAAAATTAGAATAATGAAGAGAATAGACCAGATGATAGTGGAAGGGGAAGATGAAGATAAGAAATTCTAAAAAAAAGAAAAAAAATCATATAAGAAAAGGGTATTCTGGTGTAAAGATGAGAGTATAATTGGATGAATAGGAGTAGACTTTAAAAATGCAAATATGAGATGAAAAGAAAAAAGGAACTGAGAAAGAGACAGTGTAAGCAAATAGGGAGAAAGTGATGTGGAAGTTTGTTGGCTCAACAAGGACAGTGACCTCAAAAGAACAAGTTTGATAAAGACTGAGAAATACTTTAAATCTTAAGGAGGCATTTTAAAAGGTGAGACAGATGAAGATCAATTCTGATTAGGATGTGAATTTGCATGGTACCAGCAGCAGTTCAGGAAAAAAAGAAAAACAAATCAAACCCTTCTGATTATGACTTTGTTCCTTAATCCCCTGAAATTACCTGAAAATCACCAAAACACATAATATTGAAATACCCTATTGTTGATTATTTTATACCTTTGATGTTGTAGGTAGAATTGCTACAGTATCAGTTACCAGCTTTGGCTAGGAGCATGTACTTGTATATTCATCACGTAAATGTGTAAAAGGATTTACATGAGTAAAATCTAAGCAAGATAATAACACTTTTAAAAGCCTCAATATCATCTAGGACAAGATATTCTCTCTCTCATAAAAAAGTAAGTGGTGAATGTTTCAGTGCCCAACTCTATCAAGTCCCTAAAACCTCCCTAAGACCTCCCTAAATCCATGCTCCTATATGTTGTGGAAAATGGTTCATAGCAGCTGATACACTAAAGCTGCTACGATTCACTGATAGGAAACAGTAAATGTTTCTAGTTGCACAGGCTTCACTATCTTAATGCATATCAAGGAGCTTCCTGGCTAATGCTGCCAATCCAGAGGTGGTTCTTTGACACACAGCCCTGAGTTGTCATCACTAGAGTAGCCCATGCACCTCAGTGGAGGTACACTTAGTTACTCTTCGGATAACTTGGAGCAATATCTGAGGGGAGGACACATTATGAAAACAGTCCAGCATTCCAGTTTAAAGTTCACCATGCCTGTAAAGGATGGAATACCCTGAAACCAGTTAAGTGTCTTGAAGTCATTCAAATCCAAGCAAATTAAGAACAGACAGAAATATTTTTATACTAAATCTGAAACAGATAACTGAATTACAAAACAGGTATAGACAGGACAGAAATTAGAGTGAGCCGCACAAAATCTACTTATCGCAATACCAGAAGTTTCTTCGACTTCCTCTCTATTCAGCCAACGTGCTGTTACATTCTTTGCACAGATGTTCAGGGATTCAGTCCTTTTGCATACCTTATATCTTGAGGGATACAGGAAGGCTAACTTTGGGAATCCTTCCCTTTTGTGCTACCAACACCCTTCTTGGGGAGTTATTAAGGTTCAAGATTTCTTACTCACTCCACCCCACTGAGACAGATTTCTTAATATTAATTCAGTCCCAGGTGAGTTCAGTATTCCTCCCTCCTTGCCACTGAGTGCTCCTTCATGATTTCAAAATGGTAATTTCCCTTAGGCCTATCTGGGAGCAATCATCATCTGCCCAGACAGTAAACAGATTATGGTAATAGTGCTCCAGTATTTGGTTAAACCCTAAACAAAGTTTTAACCTCCTGTGATGCAAAATACTTTTCAAGCAGTTTGAGATGTAGGCTGAGGTTTTTTTTTCCATGCTTCTTATCACAGAACCTGATTTTTTTAAATGTGCATATGCAACCTGCCAGTCTTATTCGATATAATCGCATAAATCAGTTTACTTGCAGTTTATCCAAGATGAGATTTTATGTCAAATCCAACACAGCTGCAGGCTTTGGCACTGGGTTTAAGACAAACCCTTCTGCACCCCAAACTGTTTCCCTTCAAAAATTGTTTCTGGGTGACACCATGATTTTTCCACCCACAGGTTACATATCTAATATGAGGTGGCACCTCTTACCGTTGCTTGGCTATAGCTACAATGGTCCATCACTAGCGAAGTACATTTCCAGTTATACAACTCCTTTCTTAAACTAAGAAAACACATAAACCCACCATATAACATTCATTGCTTAATAGGAGTGTAACAAATTTACCATAACCCTTTTTAAGTACAGGCATTTGGTGAATCCATTTGGACAGCTAAGTTAGCTTCTGCTCTACCAGTTTCACATTATTACTTGCCTGCTTAATGTCTAAAACAACTTTAGGTAAGAGCAGTTCAAGAGGAAATGCTGTAATTTGTTTCTTTTTGAGCTTCTTCTGATTGTATGCCATTAACACTCTATATTTGAATGGCGTGAAAATAGTTGTGTGTCATTAAAGATGAGTGATGACCATACTAGCACCATGTTTCATTCATTAGTATTGAATACACCTCACTGATTCAGCTGCACCCCTCACTACTTTGGTATGTGTCCATTTTTTTTTCTTCACTGATCAAACTGCCTGTTTTAAAAAATAAATGATATATACTGCTAGCCCAGCTGCAAGCTATTTATCGATGCCAAGTGCATTTAGTGTGCAACAGGCTTTCACACCATCACCACCATGTTCAGAATTCCCAACCTTCATAAATGAAGCGGCTGCAGATCTTACAACACTTCTGAATTAATGAAAGAGATGGTCCAAAATGTCATTGCATCTAATACCATGGCTACCAGTTTCCTGGAAGAATATTTTATGACCACATGAATTTTTAATATAAAAATATCGTCCTAAATTTCCAGGCTTACTGCTTCTGTGCCCAAGCAATACTTTTCTTTGATCCCCCTGAATTTTCATAAACAGAGTGTGGGGAAGGAAAAGCTGACTTCCTGTGACTCCTGGATTAGTAAGGTATCCAAATTCTGCCCTCGAGTTTCCACCTACAGACCAAGAGCTATGGAGATCACAGCAGACTCAAATTCTTATTCTGCAGCTACAACTTTAATTACAATTCTGCTGTTGAATTTGATGATATTTCACCCTTTCATTGTCTGCTGGCATGCTCTTTGCTCAGTTAGGATAACAGCAGAAATTAAATATCCTGTTATACTTACTGACTATCCTGAAGATGACTGGATTCTGTCTTCAAAGGGGAAAGAAGATATTGGTGTCTAGTCTACTTAAAGCATTCCCTAAACCCATCATCCACAGCAGTGCCACAGAAGACTACTGGGTGAGATCTTATGGACATGGAGGTTCAAAACACGTGGAGGATGTTTATCACGAGACTGCTACCAGGAACTGACCACGAAGGAGTCCACTTATGGGAACAGGTTTGTCACAAAAGCTATATAAAATTCCTGCCTCTATCAGAGACTGCCAGTAGTGGCTTTGTGAGTTCCCTTGAGATGATTTACAAACAAAAGACACCAAAGTGTGCAGAGGACATGGTGACGATATTGTGAAGTAATTCTGCTCTACAGAAATAAAATGATGGTGGTAATAAATTATGTCTTTTTTTTTCCCCTTGCATCAGACAATAGAACATCCAGTAATCAAACAATTAAGAGGCTTAACTTGTTTCCTGTTGCTTTTGCGTCAGTTTTGACAGGAAGTAATTACAGGTGATTTGTTCAGACATGATACTAATATTCTTTGTGTTTCTACCGAAAAACTGGTACATTTAACTACATAGAATAAGTATGATAAACTTCAGTTATCAGCAGTGGATATCTAAGATACTCAGTGCCTGTCAAATCCGGCTGTTTTATTAAGTTGCTCTATCAGTGCAAGTTAAGTTTAGACACGTTTTGCTGTTTTATCCATGCACGTTATTCAGATCAGAGGCAACTGATTTGTAAATTAGAATTATTTGTACAGGTAGCTGAAACAAATTAAACTTTCCACGTACAAAACCATATTTAAGGACTAAATATTCAATTGTTCAACTGGGACAGAGTTATACACTTAATTGAAAAGTTGGGACACTGCTGGGAACTAAAGTCAGGCTATTTATTCTACATTTTGAAGTCTGTTTTCAGGTAGTCCTAATCTGGTTCTGTCACCATCGAATCTGATGATTCCCAGAAGGCACTACCAGGTGATGGAGAAGCACTTTCCTTACACCAGGAATAAACAATTCCCTCCACACCTATACCTGTCCAAGTAGCTGAGCTGATGGAGAGTAATGTATTCCCTGGCAGCAGCTCAGCCTGCAGAAACAGCAACAGTGGGTGACAAAAGGGGACATTCTGCTAGAGAGGAAAGAGATGTTCCTCCGTGCAGGAAGATGTCAGTACTACCTCTGGGCATCCTGCTTTTCCAGGTCTTTCTAGAAGCATCAGCGGGCTTTTCAGTTAAATAATCATATGATTATATGGTCATATGATAGTAGGGGGGAACCAAATGCTAGAAATCTGATGAAAACTATTTTGGGAAGGCTTATTACTTACCTCTCAGGCAAAGATTAGAGATCAGCATTAATTATCGAGACCTAATTTAGATAACCAAATTTAGCTTTCATTTTTGCACTGTGTTCTCCTTATCATTTAATATTTTGCTTTGAACATCTGAAGTTATTATGAGAGATTGCATTCTGTACAGTAAGATTTTAATATTACATGAAAAAAATTAATGTAAATACACCTACATGTGGAGTATTTTAGTACTCAGAAGTAAAAAACCACTGCGGTTACAGAGCAGTAGAACTACTGAGTGGGTAACAGGACTGCTCAAAGACTTTTTCTGAAGGAGATTCCAACGAGAGAAAACAATAACACAGAGCTCATTAGAAAGATACACTTAGATAGGAACTGCCTTCTATATACTGTACTTGTACTGTAAGGAAGGCTGATACAGCTCTGCCTCGTAAACCTGGGAGTTCTCTATCCAAATCACTCTTAAAGCTCTTGTTAGAAAAGAATAAAAAAAACCTTCTGTGTGTGTTCTCCAATTTCTAAGTTCCCCAACTTCAGAAAGAGAAGAACATTTTGGTTTCAATTATTCTGTCACACTTATGGGACTTCCACACCAGCTAATTACAAAAATGGACTGATTGAAGAAATAAGGGATAGAACTTCAGGTAGCTGCTATAGTTACCTTCTATACAAGAAAATGATTTTATTTCTAGGTGACACAATAAGTAGAGAGAGGAAAACTGCTAGATGCAGGAAACTAATTTAAGTGCAACCCTTGAGGTAATGACCAACACATATTTTAATGCAAATAAATGTAAAACAATGAGACAGGACCAATGAATAGATACTTGCTGATAAGAAACAAACAAAAGATATCTGAATGCAAGGGAAATAAAAATAAACACATCTTCTGTTCAAGATGCACCTAAAATGGCCAAAACGATTAGAGAGAACACCACTTTGTAATATGGCAGATTGAACCAAAGAAAATCCAGAGTTGTCTCCTACATAATAAATGGCAGAGGCTGCCTGATTCTGCACTGTAAATCTGTCTTGAAGACAACCCCTTTTCTGAAATATATACAAAACAGATTGGAGATGTGAATATATTTTAAAATGTTCAGGAAATAAACAGCCACTATCCAAGGAATCTTCTGCATCAAAATCAAAACTATTATCTAAGGCATGAATTCTGAAGACACATAAGACTTGACTTTTACTGTCATCCTACTCATTTCGATGCCTCACTTGAATCTTTCCCTTCCTTTCTGTCACCCAGTCAATTGTCCTGTTAACTAACCCTGTTAGTTTACAGGAGTTTTATAGTTGTCTAACAGAAAAAAAAAAACAAAAAAACCCCATACCCTAAAATCTACAGCCCTGGGAGCCATGTTTGTTAGCTTTATGAAGGATGGCCAGGAAGGTTATATTTGAAACATTTAGAATTTTAGGTGGAATGTGTAATTGAAAGGCAAAAGCAAATAATCTCCTGAAACCCACACAGAACTCTCCATTAGCTACTTCATTTGAAAGCAAACCTTAGTATGATCATTTCAGAACTGGTTAGGAATCAAGGTGAATGATGGCTGAAAGAGATCTGCAGTTAATTACTAAAGATGTGTCCCATAGGTAAGTAGAGGGAAGACACACGCCACGTTTTATTTTGCCAGTCAAAGGAATATCAACAGAAACACACCAGGTATCTTGTAAAAATCAGTAGGACAGGCCCTATGACCAAAGAAGGACTAATACCATGAGCAACAATACCATTAGTAATTTGTCTTAGTTTTACAACGGTGAAAATTACAGACCATCATAGCCCCTACAGCTTGATATGCATTTTCTTAGGAAAGATGGTTAATCATATGATTACAAGACCTAGGACAAGATCTTAGGTACACCTATGATGGCGTTTAGACTTTCACTCCTCAGGTGCAGTTTAAGACATTCAGCTTTCATTACCTTGAACAGGATAATGATCTTTGAAAATGGTACTACCTGTACTTTTTTCAGCAATTCCCATGAGCTCTATACTTGCCACACCAATGGTTTAGCTGGTAACAACTAATCATACCTATAAAACCAAAGCGTTTATTCTACTTTCATCATTCTTCCCTCTTCCCTTTTGATCTTTCTTTGAAGCGAAGCAGGTGTCATACTATATTCACTCCCTTTTTGTCCTTCGCTAACACTTCTGGAGGTACTTAAGCTAGGTTGCCTACTTGCTTCAGTCTAGCTAAACTGTGCCCTCTGTAGCTGTGTATCTCACTGCAAGTTGCAATGCGTCTGGTGGCAACTCATCTTTGCCCTGGAAATCTGTTTGACAGTGTACGAGATGGACTATACACAGACTGCATTGCATGTTTATAGCACACCGCTGCACAACAGATAGTCTCATTGCACGGGGCAGTGTCTAGCTGCTCTGGAACATCATCTGGGCACATGGGAATTCAGCTGGCATCCAGCATGTCTCTGCTCACACGGGAGCAGTCCACTGCCTTCTAGGTCATGATCTGCATTGTTCAGAAGGCCACGGACCTCTCTTTCATTCTCTCCATCCCTCTGCTCTGCCATCTCATGCTCTTCACCAGAATTGTTCTCAGGGGAATTCCAGTTAATCTCCTCAGTGATATCTCCTCAGTGAAATCTCGTGCACACAAGCTGCTCTTCTTTCCCTTAGCCTCTTGTTTATTATTTTCTGATTTCATATTCAACAGGAACTTTGGAACCCAAGTTTGACAGGCATTATTTAATAAAGTCAACCATTATCAAACTGGGCTGACAACAAACGTTCACTGCAGTTTAAACATACTGACACTTCCTATCATGGAACGTCCTTTCTTGATAGACAGAGGGTCACCATCTGTTTTGTACAATACATTTAAAAAACATAAGGGTCTTGGTTATCAGTAAGCATCAAACAGACTTAGGTGTCAAAGACTAAATAGGTAGGTATAGGCTAAGCATACCCAGCAGCAGACAGCATCATTAAGCTTCGTCTATGTCGTTATTAAACCAATGCCTGAGCCTGCATTTCAGATATCAATTAAAGGCTTGAGGTGCCTTTTCTTGGAATCAAGATCAAAGTTCTGATTGCATATGGTCATTAAAAAGTTAATGTCTTTTTCTAGCTTTTTTTTTTCTTTTTAAGCAAGATGAGCCACGTTGCTGTTTGTGTTGTTCTTCTTGCCAAAATCCAGCTTGCGCTATTCAACACTCCCTATCTGGAATAGCATGATTTTGTTAGTGCCTGTTTTATTGGAAAGAACATTATGCTGTAGGGTACACATTTAATAGTTAATATGCTTATTATCAAGCACATCTTTTGCAATACCTCTGCTTTTCATAACCAGGAAGCTCAGTGTTGAAGGATCCCAGAAATATAACCGTTCTGTGTTCTTTCACTAACACAGCTGCTGAAGTTCAGTGAAGTTCCGTGCTGTTAGAACAGTCTGGATGATTAACATTGGCCCATATTTGTCAACTAGCTGAAGGAACTAAGTAAGGAATACATTTACGTTAAGACACCTACATAGCATGTTCAAAATCTAGACTGCTTTCTGAGGACAAAGTCACCTCTGCAAGTCTCTACCTGGAACTGCTTCACTCAGCAGTGTTGCTAATTAGCTGAGTTTGGCCGATTAGCACCGAAAAAGGGAACAGAGTAATTCATTGCATATAGTGGTGCCAACATAGAGCTCAGCAATGCGACAGAAGCACACTGAAATCTGGGGCTTCAGCAGAATCACAAGGACAGGATGGCTCCCTGGTTTGAGCTCTTTGGTAGTCAGTAGCTGTCCTTGTGAAACTGTTTCCTTTTTTTTTTTTTTTTTTTTTAAATAGAGAAAGCTGCTAGCATGTGAGCTTGTTCACAGTTTGGAGAAAACAGTTTCCGAATTGTGCAGGTGATACTGCAGACATCTTTTACCTTGCTTTCCAGACCAGATATGTATCTTCCCCGAGTACTGCAAAAGCTATTTCACTCCCATGCAGAAAGCATCAAAAGATCATGATAACAACATGTTTGGAACTTATGCCTCTGTGAGCGAGGAAACAGCTCACGTGAACACGGAAATGATCACTTTCCTGTTTGGGATTCCCCCCCAGCACTTTTACCAGTGAGCAGCTAAGGGTACCTTTGCAGCTAAGGGTAACGCTAAAAAGTAAATATTTGGTAAGCAAGGGCACATCTTGCTTCCCAGAACGGGTAGGGCATCCAGCATTTCCAACTTCCTGGTGAGTCTGAAGGTCCTTAGGAGCCGAGTTTGCCTCCCTTTTGGCAAGAAAACTGCCATCTGGAGAACCGCTCAGAGGCTGCTGAGAACTGCTTTTCCACCTCCAGAACAAAAAGTAACCTGGTTTGTAACCAGGTTGTGCAGTCCTTTGTTCTCACAAAGAATGATCTAGAGATATGTTGCTTCAATGACAGTGGTCAGGTTAGGCCCAAGGACAACACAAGAAAGAAGAGGAAGCAACTGTGCTAGTGGTACAATGCCCAGCTCAGCAATGTGTCCGGTAGTTTCCAGCCAGCTTCTCAGATACCGAAGAATGATTTGTTTGAAGGTCATCCATTCTCTTGTGGTTAAATAAAGCTTTTGGTGAAGTGTTAGTCATTCACAGAATAATTAAACTGTAAGAGACATGGTTTCATGCCAAGAGATCAAAATATGGTTACTCTGGGCCCACCGCCAAAGGGAAAGTACAATTTTTGACTCCTGGTTAGAGCTCTTGTATAGTTTACAACTTGCTGTGCTGTCTTCCATTTTTAAAATTGACAGCCACATATACAAATATATATATTCAAAACTGCGTATTTGTTTGCAGGCTCTTCAATCAGCTTAATTAAAAGTGGCCACTGCAAATTGCTTATGTTCATAATAAGTTTATAGAGACTGATAGATTTAGCAGCAATATATGGTGCCTTTTTTCCTATTCTGAAGGAATATACTCGTGACAGCATTTCCAAAGATTCAAGATGAAGGAATCAATAATCCTAAAATCATAAAAAACACTTCTTTAAGAAGAGGCAGTTTGATATTTTGAGGACATCTATGTTTTGTACCAGAACACAATGCAAAGATCCCAAGGCCAGTACAGGAGCTGAAGGCAGTGCAGTAGGGCAAACTGGGCTCTGTAGGAATGGAATTCTTAGCTGCTTCTCACTGCTATTGGTTGTGACTGGATGTAGGGGACAGGGAGGATAGCACAGGCAATGGACTTCAGTTTTGGATAGTTTGGTTAATGATCAGGAAGAGATAGGTGATTACTGGTAAAACTGGAAATGTCTTCCAGGGGAGAAAACATTTTCTTCCCTTCACTTAGAAATGTTCTTTTGATTCTTTCAGCTGCTTCCCCAGCTTTATGACTATCATTTTTAACTGGCTATTAAGCCCGAGCACCTGTCAATAGGAAGGTCCTACCTGTCCTGCTACTAAGAGATAGCTGGACCAAAAATTGTGTTGTCCTCACTAAGGCAGTTTTAGAGGTTGTCAAAGAGCAGGAGTTTTTGCCAACACTTTTACTAAGATGGCGCTGCTTCAGGCTCTCAATCCATCATGACTAAAATGGAAAGAAGATGGAAACAGCACAAGTGCTAGTTCTGCTGCAGACTGGACTGACCTCTAAGAAGCATGAAGGGATCGTGACTGCAGTTTCGAAAGCTATCCTGTGCTTTTGGGAAAGGAAGTTTTGAGAAAAGAAAGAATCTATCAACCTTTCAAATCCATTGATCAATTTATATCCTTTTTTTAGACTTTCGCCACTAGAAACAGACTAGAAACATTTTCATAAAAGCAGATTAATCCAAGAGCCGGGCTCCTGATTACAGGCTTTGATGTCCTCCTTAGCTCCTAAAATGAAAGAAACGTCCATTGCTGTATGGGCCTCAGAGCCCATCGTGTACCTTTGGAGCTCACTGGATCCAAAGCTTGTATTTGGAAACATTGGATCCACATGTTTTGATAGGTAGGAAACAAAGAATGAAGAGAAGCCAGGAATTCATCAGTCATGGAAAAAGGTAAAAGTTTTAACTTTGACTCCTCCCTATAACTGATTAAAGGCTAACAAAGCAGTTTGGCTGGAGAGACTGCTTCCCTCCCAAGCCCCAAGGTAAACAAATATTGTAAGTGCTTTGGGGGTGTGGCAGAAGAAGAAAGACAGAAAATTTCTGTTAGCATGGATTTATTTCAAATAGGCCCAAGCAAAATCTGAGCAATTCTTCAGCTTTGAGGCATCTTAATCTTAGTTACAGATCTGAGCTCTGCAGGATCAATGTTAACTGAGTTATATGTATTATTTTTCAACATAAAAAATGGTGTAGTACAGCATATGTATGCATTTGTGAGACAGCAAACAAGCACACAAATATGTACACACATTCATTTGATTTCCCTTGATATAGGAATTTTTGCCATTCAGAACAGTTGCCCTAAACAATGGGCTGAAGACAAGTGATCTTCATAGAGCTGGGCACCATATACCATGTAGGAAGGCATCTGTGAGAATCAAGCTACAGGTCTGAAGACACAGAGCTATTACATTCACTGCCTCCTTTACTGAATGTTACTACTGCATGACAAATATTTAAACAGCTTCTTGCAAGGAGGATGTACAAGGGGCTAAAATAGGACTGCACACTAGTGTAGATGGGAAATACAAGGAAATTACAGTCTTTTTTATTATTGTTTGACAACAAATAATGTTTCAGATTCATGTTGGCATTTATTAGCATATGAATTAGAAACATTGAGTTTGTGGGGTGGAGAGAGGCGGTTGAAGTGGTGTTGGATTACCAAACTTTCAAGTCCTCAAATCAGAAAAGCCCCACAGTTATGATGGTAGCATATCAGATTTCAGACCTGAGCACTGGTACTACAGCAGGAAATAGGTTATAAATTTTTATATTCTTTTGATTGTAAGAGGCAAAGCTACAAGCTTGAAGTGATGTTGAAGTGGAAGGAAAGAAAAATAAGAACAGAGAAATACCTGTGCTAACAGATAAAGGTTATCACACTTGCCAGCACAATCTTGATTTAATGACAACAGATTAGCAGGATTATTACAAAATAACAAGAAAAAAAATCCCAAACTTGACAAGTAATAAATCATCTATTGCCAATGAAGAATCTAGAAGAAATGGTGAATGGCTATATTATCAGCTTTGTATGATATAACTTATCAAATCCCATAAAGATGAACTAAGTTGGGAGAAACTAGTAAAAAAAATGCATACTTTGCATTATAATGCTGAAAGATTCCATGCTAACTACAGATAAATATAAAGCTACTGAAAGTGCACAGCCAATTACAGGCCACATAAAACCACCACACAGCGCACAAAACCCTACAATAGCTATGAATGAGATCTCCTCCCTGTAACAAATGAAGAAGACATCAAACATAGCCACTAGGCAGCTACAATGCAGAGCAACTTCTAAAACAGAGGCTGGACAAAAAGTACGAAGGTAATCTTCCTTCTCAATTCTTGAGTGAATTAATGACACAAATGAGGTGTTCAGATACTAACCATGTCTATCCATTCTATGTAGGACACACTGCAGTCCTGATGAGAACCCAGCACCTGAGAGCCAGACTGAGCACTGGCTGCAAGTTTCTCATGTGGCAAAAGACCTCAGTAGGCCCAGGCAGAAGCATAGCTCAGAACAAAAAAAATAACGTGCTTGAGAAGAGCTGCATTAGGCTCACTTCTGTGGGTTTTGCCCCAGATACTGAAGGTGCCAGCCCTTTGCATATGCCCTTCTGCTTTTCTTCCCAGTGTTTGCAGTGGATTTTAAGGGGTGGGGGGAAAGAGCAGGGAAATCAAAGTGACAGGAAGGTGCAACACTGACAGTTACTAACTTGTGGAGATCCATTTTAACTTACAGCCGCAGTAAAGCCAAAAATATATAGCCAATTGGAAAGGGATCACACTCGGCTGAGCATCTTGTTAAAACTCCTTTTGTTTCCACTAGAATTCAGTAGGTGGGCACCTGGGCTTCACTGAACTCTGAAAATTTCAGCCTTAAATTTTTGCTTTAGAAGTGTAAGGGAGAATTTTTTCAAGTTACTGAAAAAATAGTTAAGTGGATTTGAGAGAGAAACTCTCGAGAAAGTGACACAGACTATGCTGCTTTGGTAGCAACAGCTCAAACAAGTCATTACCAGATTAAACATACTTTTCATTCCTTGGAAGCTTTTCTAAATCACATGGTTCAGGTAGTTAATTTAAAAACTAGCATCTCTGACTTTCTCACTTTTTTGTACAGATAGAAGCAATTCTAAATAAGCCTTGTCATTATGCTTTTGTAAACTACTGGATATATTTTAAGTTTTGTCTGTAAAACATTTGTTAAATTAAAAAAAATAGTCAAACATTATGGGGTATTTGAATACTTAAAAATGCACACAACCTAAACAACTGCAACCCAGCGCTATGCCTTCCTGAGATTTAAGATTACTTTTACTTTACAAACCAGATCTGTAAATTACTGCTACTTTAAAAAACAAACAAATGAAAACACCGAAACATTATGTAAAATAGATAAAGAGAAATGAGAAAAACAGAAAAGGAAGGTCTGTTTAGCAATGCAACTTTCAGTGGACAGACTGGTTTCAGGAATGAAGGCATGATCAAGTAGCTCTGTTCAGGGTTGAATGATCCCTACGGATGCTCTAAATACAGCCTGCATGTTAGGTTTAATTAATGACTAGCGCAACTGGGAGCATGGACAGAAAGACTGCAGGAGTGGTAATGGCTATTGGTAGCAGACATGACTAAATGACAGAACAGGACACAACAGCCTTTGGCTTTTGGTTTGTTTTGTTGTCTTCTCTACTTCAAGTCATTTGGAATGAAAAAGCTAGAATGTACTTATAAAATTATTTCTTTTGAAGTTCATTCAATGTTCATTTTGGAGTTTAAACTAATATAACACTTCTTTAACACCTGGAAGATGGCAAGTGCTCTAAGTTTGATGTAATAATTGCCCTTACTTTTATACTAGCATGGCAATACCAGGGAAAATCAAATTCTCAAAATTCAAGTGAAAAACCAATGTGAGATATATCAACACAATCAGTAACCCATCTTCTAGGTCTGTTCCAACTGGGGTTAGTTGTTTGTATGGTTGTTACATAAAATTAATGATGAATGCATTTAAACTGCTGACAGTGGAATCCTGGGAAATTTCTTTTTCTTCATACAGTGGCTGCTGTTAATATTCCAAAGTAGTAAGACAATTCAGTTTCGTTTTCTTATATAATCAGTTCCAGCAATCTGTTATATCATATGCTTTACATTTCAAGTAAAGGCTCAATTACTGAAGTTTATTCACTTTTTTTCAGTGTAACTCTAGCAAGAAATACTGCTGGTAATGGCTATAATTTTGATAAAATACACTCTGGTTAGGCTTCACATCAGCATAAGATCGATGTATTGTACTGAATATTCTCAATATTTATTGCAGCATGACTGAAAACTCCTTTTTATTAAATCTGTTAGCGTATAGACTGGTGGCTCATTTCTCCTTCTTTGTATATGCTTACCATTGGGTCTGTAATAATGTATTCTCAGGAATGGGTTAATGCTTTGGAACGCTTACGGGTTGCAGCACTGCCACATAACAATGCTCTCACACAGAGGATTAAACTCAGTAATAGGAGCCTGCAAGGAATTCTGCTCCACAAGAAGCAGCCTAAGTCCCTGCAGGAGCAGTTGAATGCATTTTACTTGCACACAGACTCATTTAGGTTTACATATGAGGTACTCCAATGAAGTAAAAAGATTATTTATGTGCATAAAATAAAGGTATATGAAAGTCTTTAAAGGCTGCAGATTCAAGTCCTTACCCTTCTTTTCCCAAGGCACGTTGGATTCTCACTCCCTGGTCCCTTGTACACTTCATTCCCATTTAAAGATTTCAAATCTCTTGTCTTAGATTCAGCCAAGTACCACAGCAAACACATGTAGCTTGGAGGCTATTCTTCAAGGATTTATGCATGTACATAATTCCTTCAAGTAAGCAGTGCTTCATTTTTATACTGCTTCAATCATACAGTCACCAGACCTTAAAATGACTATTTAGAGCTCCAGAGCTACAACAGAGCAAAAATCTTGTTAAGCATACAGTTAAGACCTGAGCACTTACAGAAAATCTTCATGTCCCACGCAGCTCTAAATCTATGAGAAAACAGAATGTATAGCCCTATCTAACTCGAGTTGTCATTTCTGGAAGTTGTTCTTGGGAGTGCATGCTTCACTTCCTTCTATCTAATTTTGAAAACTGCTGTAGAGACATGTTTTTACATTACTAGAGAATCACAGAGTAGTTGAGGTTGGAGGAGACCTTTTGAGGTCACCCAGTCCCCTTTTTAAGCAGTCAGCTATGCAGGTTGTCCAGCAGTGTCCAGCTAGGCTTTCAGTATCTCCACAAATGAAGACTACAACTTCATGTCACTAGATCACTACTAGATAGGCAGGCAAAAGCCACCTCTAGCTCAAGGAAGCCAAATTCTTCTCTGCCCTCCATTTCCATTACTTCACTGGAGCAGGGAGAGTTCTAAGAGCTTTAAGGTAATTTCCTGCTCTGCAGGAGATTCCTGAAGTGTTGCTTGCATGCTGGTATTTGCATATTCTTTTGTGCTGGCCTAATTTTGTCTTCATGTCTTATTTATTTTCCTAAAACTTGTGAATCGAAAGCTTTTTGCCTCCAGCCCAAAATTTCCTTACAACAATTTTAAACTGAACATCTGTAGCTCAGTTATAATGCTAATAAATATTTGAAGACAGTACATAGAGATGGTATACTACTAGAAATTAGTAAATGTAGCTAAAAGAATACTTGGTCCTTGCAATAAATGACTCCCCCACTGCATCTGCTATGGCATATAGGTGCTCAAAGCTTTTCCCTCTTTCAGAGGGAAACCAGAGAAGCTGACAAGAGTAAGGAAAACTTACTGTTTCATCCATCAAACTTCCCTCTAGCCCAAAAGTGTGGATAGTCCCACAGGGGATTGTTACCGTAAGCACACTTTGTGCTGCAGAATGTGTGCTGGTTTACGTCCTGTTTTCACTTCTACTGCTAAAAGTTAAATTCCTAAACAATAAAGCTCAGACTTTTTGTAATCTCTTGATTATACAGGCTATATAAGAAGCCATGTTCTTTTAGGACTACAAATCATAACTGGAGGCTTGAGATGTATGCAAAACACACAGGTCTTCTTGATTCTATTACTATGCACAGGGTAGGTATGTGAACCAGTAAGATTAACTTTGGAGAGTTTATCAGGAAAAAACATTTGTTTCTTGATTTACCTAGAGGGAAAAATATACTTGGTACATTACTTCTAGTTGAGTCCCTGGCCTTTGTTTCTGTGCTGTCACTTCTAAGATAAGAAGAGAATACACTTTTATCAATATTGATTTGTTCACCATTTCCACTACCATTGCACTGTTTGGGGTAGGCATTTCTAACAATACCAAATCAGTATCAACACCACATGCCAGAGTATCTGGTATTCCGTATTAATTACTCTCACTGTTAGGTCATATATTTGATGAATTCTGTGTCTTGATAGATTAATAGTTTCCTTTGCTAATGTAATAATTTTGATATTTCTACATTTTCAGCTCCATAAATGCAGTCAAGAATATGCTAAAGCTTCGCCTTTTTCCTTGTAGTTCATTAGAAAAACACACACAAAATAAAGGAGAGTGGGAGGATAATTGCTTATTTTCAGTCAGCACAACTCTATAAGGTTATGCAATTGTCAGTGAAGGTCTAGTTTACCTACATGCATTTTATTAAGGATGATGAACCAGAAGAAAAGAACCCATCTTGTCTTTCAACACTGAGAAATAATTTGTGGATAATACTTAAAAAAACTTATTATTACTGTTTTATGAGATTAATAATATTTGGTGTGAAGTTAAAGAAACAGGTACGGTGTTTTATAATGCTTTCAAATATGTACCAACCACTCTTCAAAAGCAACCTGCACTATACCAGTTAAGATTTAAAACCCCTGGGAATCAAATCTCATTTGTATTTTTCACTTAACTGGTCTCATAACAGGTAAATACACAAACACAGCACATAAGGTATAATGTAAATCAGTTACTGGAATGCCTGTAATATTACTTATTAATAAGCTTGCTAATCACTTATTTCCTCACAAGATGTATTAACAATTGCTTGTAATTCTCCAAGATTTCAGCCACTTGGGCTGAAATATTCCATGCTCAAGACATGGATGAGATTTAAAAAAAAGTTAATGCATTTGCTATTTTTTTTTCCTGTGGAAAGGTCTGTAAATTCTAGCAATTTACCAAGAATCGGCTTTCAGCAATAAAAGAATTATGATAATACATTATAGTAGAGAGCAGTAGGCTATACATAGAAAAACAGAATGAGAAGGAAACAGCAGGAAGGGATCCTGTAGTGTCCCAAGGAAAAAAAAAAAAAAACGAAGTCCATTCTAAGAAGTCTATTCCAAGTTTTGCCAAGTTATAAGCTCATAAATGCCACATAGATGCCCCTACAGCTCCTGCCTGCCCTAAAATCTGCGTATCTAGCAGCGGTATAGGCTCACAGTCCATGGTTACGCTCAGGTTTGTTATACTTCCTAGCACTGACTGTGTCTATTCATTGTTATTTGGTCTAGAAAGCATATCCCTAACACAAAAGGCAAAGATGGCCACTCCTAGTGAAGCTAATATTGGACCAGGGCAGGCACTGAAATCAGGAGAAGCCTGTCAGTTTTCCCTAAACTCTTAAAGATTGTTCTTCCATGGAAAATAAAGAGGTGGAGGAAAAAGGTTTTCAGTTTTAAGGCAGAAGGCCAGAAAGTAATTTGAAGAGGAATCAAACGAAAGTCAAGGAAGGATCTGCAAGAATAGATAAGCTATTTAATTGTGAGAAACAAACTAGCACTTGTTCTAGCAAGATTTGGTGGGAAACTGAAGTCTACAAGCTTCCCTATTCCTTTTTTTTTTTTTGGTGGAAAATCTTATTTCCCTGACATGAATGACTTTAAAATTGTATCAGCATCAGCTGATACATCCAGCAAGATGAATACAAACCGTATATATCTTCTAACCCCAGCCCTCCTTTTAGCTCAACAAGCTAACAAAGGGAGAACAGCAAAATGGGTTGCATAGGTTTTTATTTTCTAAATCTTACTGAAATCTCAGCAATATGAAAATGAATACCTGCACTGACAATTAAGCGCACATCAAGTAATTCAAACCGTTCGATCCCTAGCCAGTATTTTAACTGTGAAATTTGTAGTATCTTGCAGTACATTCTTATCTACCGTCTCTATTACAATCTATTTCCTGATGACTGTCCCTCATCAGCTTCTCCACTACAAATGACCAAAGTTACTGTAGGGCAGCCACTTCATCTGTCTTTTCCAAATTGCTTACAGGATGAGAACCATAGAAAGAAAACTGACTCTTCATTTACTGTCTCCCTTCTGCTCCCTGGCAAACCCCATAAACCGAGGTGAATCTATGGAATATACTTCCTCAAAGGCACCCAGCTTTAACCCTAGAATTCAGATGGAGGTGAATTAGGAGATTCCCAGGTATGTGGACAGTATAGACAGAAGTAGCAATGACTTTGATGCAGCATGTTATTTACATTAGCCCTTACTTTCCAGTGACACGCAGTGTATACGTACAAGTTCATTCTTCCTCTTCATGTGAAAAATATAGATTCCCCCCTCGCTATTCTCAATAATGATATACTCATTACCCATACAGCCAGACTTCTCATGTGGAAGCTGCTGTTTGTTGCTTACCTCAATCCCTCCTTCCTCCCTGTGAACTTGTAGCATCTGGTCATAATGTTATGCAGAGTCAGAGGCAAGAGAATGGGACAGCTGAGTCTTTTGGAAAACATGCGAGTTTCTGCTCACTCCTCAGCCTCCTACTACTGAAGTAGCTATCCTTCCTGACCCTCTTGTAGCAGACACCCACCATAACCACAGGTGTGCTAGTACAGCAGCCACAGTGCATGTCTCCTTCCTTGAGGGATCCACCCCAATGCCTATCTGGCAAAATCCCAGACTACATTTCAGTTACTTAAGTAGGAAGGAGGGCAAGGCAGCCTGAACAGCACTATCTAGTTAAAATAGTTTGTTGCACTGTTTTTTTTTCCTGGCTATGTTGAACTTTGTTTTGTTATTCAGTTGGTTTAGCCATTGTTTCAATACAATTAATTGCTCTTGGCTGTACAGAACTAACATTCTACTTCTTTATTTTTTCCTGTAGCTTGATAGCTTTATCATGCCATGTGGAACAGCTATATCTACTTAATTTTGGACTCAGCCTTTAGTCTAACAGCTAGGCCCTCAGGAGTAACTTGTAAACAGGTACATGGAAAGGTGTGGAGGCCGCTAAGGGCTCAGGAATTGAATTCAGTTGGCCTACAACTGCAGGATAAATAGGATCTCTAAGAGGATAAAGATAAGAGGTAATTGTGGAGACCAACTATTTAAAATTAATGGAATGATAAGTAACGTGAAGATAGCGGAAGAGCTTTTGGGGAACAGCATAGGTGAGCTTTATTTGGGTTATGTGTATTAAATGGGAAATTGGTGTTGCCGACAGTCTGTAAGAAAGCAGGGTCCATTGTTTCATACAGTAGGAGAAAACCTGGATTTTCAATTGTTAAATAGAAGGACAGCTAAGAGGAGGGAGCAGCTCTTTCCCCAGTAGAATAAGTATGTTTTGATTTTTGGAGAGAAGGCCCCGCTACAACTGGGAAAGGTGTTGAGCTCAAATCCAGTTGCAGCTAAGGACCTTTTAGCCTCAGTACTGACTGTGGCTCTCTGCCATGCGAGATACAAAAACCTTCAAGCTGCTGTGGTGCAGACAGCTTTGCCCACTGCTGTCCTACAGGAGCAAATTCTGCTTTCAGATTAGTTAGCAGCAGGAGCAGTCCTGCTGATTTGGATGGGAATAGTTCTGCCTCTAAGCCCAAATTACTGTACTTCTAGCACAATCTTCAGTGGCTGAAGAGAAGATGACATCCAGACAATGCAATCTCCAGCACAGATTACTATGATCATCTTCTTGCTAGCTGTAAGATGAGTACTAAAGGATTCACAGTATCTTTGGCATTAGATACATAAAGCTTAGCATAGGATATACAGCAGACTCTCCAAACCACTAAGTGAGAGAAGGGAAGAGTGCATCATGCACTTCTGAAGAGCCCCATGAGCAGAAGATGCAACTACTGTGAACAGCCATAGTACCCACAAGACATATTTATGTTGTAGGGAAGCTGTGAAAACTTTCAGTCATAACACTGTAAATCTCAAACCTTACTTTGCCAAGAATACACCTAAGTACTCCAGATACTTTGTTGACTTAAGTTGTCCAGCACCTCCTGCTTCCCAGCCCAACTACAAATACTGTCCCATGAAGAAGTTGTGATCTTACAGGCCTTAAATCTCAACCCCAACTATACAGGATTTAGATCCATACAGCCTACACATGAATACATATATGATCCCTATTTTGTGATCCTCTTTCCCCTCCACCTCCTAACAGCAACTGGGGGAAGATTTTCTCTGGGTGAACTGTAAACTGCCCAGTGATAGCCACCTCCAGGTACACATTGGCACCGCTGACCATGGCCCAGGCCCCAGTGAGGGCACTGTTACAGCCTTTAGAGGAGCAGTGCAAGGCAGAAAAGGCTTTGCACAGACATGGCTGGAGGGAAAGCCATAGAACAGGCATAACAATGTCAGAAGTGAGACAGCTGAAAGCTTTAGGCTAGCTACTAAGCTAAGGTACAAATAATAGTTATAGAGAATGTTTTGCTCCAGAGAGTTTAAGTTAATGATTCTCAGAGAAAAAGCTAGAATTTACAAGTTTGTTCCTATGAAAGAAAGCATTGCACATATAAATCAATTCAATATATTGTGACATATAATTCCCCTTAGTGACAGTCCCAAATGCTCACACTTCATGAAATGTTAGTTTGGACAATTACAGCATGCATAGTGTATACACTGGTGAGCTGTTATGAAAAGCTGGTTTAAAGTGGCCTTATTAGCAAGATGGAACAATGGCTTTATTAACAACGTAGAACAATCCTGTTGGAAAAAGAGAAGCCGTATCCATAGCATCAGACCCGCCCCCTTAGCTTCTCCTGCTTTTCCTTCCAGCATTTCTTGTGGTGCACAATGCTTGTTGGAAGAAGACTCTGCAGCTTGTCTCAGATCTCTACTAGGACCACCATGGGCAACACCTAACAAATCAATGGGCACACCTCTAACACTAGCTATAGGAACATTTCTCCCTCCTAACACATGAAAGTCACACAATGACTTTCATGAAATGCTGGTGAACTTTGTTATCTTTGAAAACTCTATCCCTCTGTCTTCACTGGTAAGTGAAGCAATACAATATACAAGCCTTGTTTACTTCAGGTCTTTAATTTTGCATTCTAATGAAGCTTACAAAAATTGTAGCAGAGATTATGCTCCTTCTGCACACCTGTCAAAAGCACTGAAAGTACTTGGCAAGTGGGTGTGCTTCCTCTCTCAGTTGCTTTGATTTAAATTACATAAGAACTTAAAAGGAAATCCAAAAGCACTTGTGACCTTCTCTGCAAAAAACATTTTCACCTGGCTTCCTTTAACACTTCTGCTATCATTTTGCTAAGTTTTCTCTGAACTATCATTATCAAGAAACTTGCTTATAACTTTCAAGTGTGTTGCTCAAATGTTTTATCCTAAAGCCCAATCACTTATCAGAAAAGAAAAATGCACAAAAAAAATAGTAACCTTTCCAATCCTTCATGAAATCAGAATATATGCCTAGACAGGTGGGAAGGAGAAGTGCTGGGGCTGGTTCATATTTGAAGGCACAGTTGTATCTTTAAAGCAACTTGCATCCTCACAGTGTTTGTTTACTTCAATCCATTTGGTGGTTTAAACAGTCTTTGTTTTATATGCTCTTTTGTACACCCACACTTCATCCTAGGTCTCATCAAAGAATGACATCAAACAGATAGAAGTGCTTTTCTACACCTGAGCTGTTGCTTGGCCTCCCAGTGTTGGCATTTTATGCTGGTCATTGGTCAGTCTATTTCTGGGCTTCTATGTGATCTTGGTCAGCTTGACCCATTATAAATACTCGCATGAAGCAGATTTATGGCTGGCTCAGATACACAAGTAGCTACTGTCCTATGTCATCCAACAACACTTTGGACATAGTACTATAGCTGGTTTATTCTAGTTCACATAATTAAAAATACACAACTTATTACAATGGCATAGAGCAAGAACAAACACAAAAATCTTTGTGGTCTTTTTCTATTGTTTTCAGAAAGTTTCTCCACTGAGCAGCATGAAAAACATTCAGTACAGTTCTTCAGCCATATGCACATACATATCTCATCAGATCTTTCCAGCACTGTGGGTGCTGTGTGATTTCTGTATCCACAAAAAGAAAAATCACTTTGATTACGTATGGATAGCTGTATGCTGAATACCCACTGTTCATTTAATGTTTGTTATATGCTATTTAATTTATCTGCACAAAACCTGGCACTAAATTCAAAGAAAACCTTTCACCTTACCAGGTCTGTCAAACTTCAAATGAAAAAAATACTTTAAGAAAAAAAATCATGTAGTTTTCAGAAAGATCTCAGAAAAATCTATGTGTATGAGTTGTGTACAGTACTTACAAGCTCTTTCATTTGACCTATCAGGTTACCTGTGCTTCAGAACACTTGGAAAACAGGTTGAAAGCTTGCAAATACTGAGTCTTGTCTCTGCTTACAGAAGCATTTTGTCGTAACATATTGCTTGTGTTACTTCATTCTTTTTTTCTTTCATCTTCCTCACTGCAAAGGAAAGTTTTCTCAAACTGACAGTAAACCACATCTGTTAGGTTGTTTTGTTTTGCCATGCCTAAGACCATGAGATTAATTGCTTAATGCTTAGCATAGTCAAAAGCAAACCACAGAAACCTGGTAACAGCTTTTGAGTCACTAATACTATTTTTCAAGCTATGTACTACTGCCAAGGGGCCCAAAAATTAGCACAGATTAAAAAGAAATCATACATCAAATCTAACAGGGAAATTCACTGACATTTGTGTAATAGATCAAAATAGAGCAGCTCCACCTGAACTGAACTGATGCTTACTGTGAATATGCAGTGCTCACCAAAGGCTGCGTCTGAGGAAGACAGACCCTGGCAGTACTGAAGAGTTTGTCAGATTCAAGTTACTAGAACTGTGTGGCTTTGATCCTGTAAAACACAAGAACTACTTCATGCATGTGGAATTTTAGCTGAAAGGGCAAGAGGGAAGAACTTTTCTCAACAGAAGTTTACAAGGTTAGACTTTTACACTGCTAATGACAGAGAGGGGTAGCAGCATTATATAAAAACTGCATGGATTTTAATTAAAACTGAAATATTTGTCTCGAATATGGCACAAGTCTTCTGGAGAATACAACTGATTTTTCCAGTTTTCCTAGTCCTTTCATTACAATCAACCAAGCTGCATTTCAAGTCAATTATAACAGTATAGTAATCCCTATCCCTCTAAATCAGGTTGCCAACCTAAGACTAATTTCCTTCTCTGCTGTATTTCTTCTTATTTTCTTAGGGACTAAGCACATTACAGAAGTTCAACACAAGAGACACTGTTTCTGCCTGGTAACTGCTATCAGTTCCTAACCCTCAGGACTCCAGCCAGTGTAATACTGCAGCCAGCTTTTCAGCTAACCAAGAACAACTGCGTTATAAGAAGCATCCAGCTCATCCTCCACCATTACAGAAAGTTATTCCCTTCCCTAAGGCTTTACATCAGGAGGAATGCGAAGCAGACAATGCTTAGATTTCCTAAGCCTGCTTCCTCTCCTGCCTCAAACTGCAGATTGATTCAAGCTGATGATTTCCAGATATGTATTTTTTCAGCATGACTCCTTGGCCTTTTTACATCACAGCCTAGTTTCACTTGCAGGGATTTTGTGTGTTTGAAGATGCATTCCTGCTCTCTGTGTCAGCTGTCTGTAGTTTTTCCACAGCTACCCCACCACACACTACTTTGTTTTAAGGTGAGCATACCTCTGTACTCTCCAACACACAGCAGTTATCTTAAATGAAAAAGTAATACCATTCACATTACAGAATGCATATTCCTTATAGCACATATCATAGTGTGATGTTTCATGGTGTTTTCCCAGTCTGGCAAGATACTTATTCTGTCTAACTGGGAGAAGAGTTGCTGCAGTACAATGACCATCAGCATACACGCTGGGCTCTCCTTGAGGTACAGGTACAAGAAAGGGTACAGGTCAAGAAAGAGGCTCTCCAACAGGAGCTCTTGAGGGAAGATTTCCACTTTCCAGTCCTACTGCAAGAACTGTTTCAAACAGTACCTTGACTTTAAGCACAAATAGCCTTTCAAGAGGCTTTATTGAAGTGTAAAATACTTTGCACATTGTGGAAGAGAATAGTAGATGTTCAACTCAAGATCAGTTCCAGCTCAATTCTCTTTTAACAGCAGTGAGTCTTGAATGCAAGCATTACAGAAAATAAGCTGAAGAAAACAAACAAACAAAAAACCCAAACTAGATAGAGATCTATGCATTTTTTTTTGACAGATACTAGGACCACCACAACTGTCAGGTGAGCAATGATGCAAATAAAAAACCTGATATAGATAACATCTAGACAGACATTAGACAACTTCCTTGGCATGATCTGTTCCTGATCCATGCATATACTGGGACCTGACCAGCTTGCTTAATGAAGACCTATACAAAGCAACAGAAAACCCTTACACAAATGTTGTTGTCTCTCAGGTGGCAAAGAATAGATGACTTGGGGAAAAAATAGAATAATCAGTTTCTACATTATGGTATTTCTGAGACACAACTCATAAAGCAATACAGAAAAATCCAGCACAGCTAACACACAGCTATTTGCAAACATTTAAGGTGAATGCTGTCAGGTTCATCTGTCCACAGTGTTCTGTGATTTTTGATTGACAAGATGAATACGTACCTTAACTATTGTAACTTACCTTATTTTAAGGACAAAGCATGTCTGATACAGCATTAAATTGTTCTGAGGCACAATTTCCTGTTTCTCCTTTCTCGCAAAGGGAAATATCCATCCCCGATCCCATCTGCAGAACTTAAGAAATGGGGCAGCTTCCAAACTGTCTTTGATAATATTTTTCCTTTTCTGTTCATTACTGCAAATACTCATTTTGCTTTCTGGATCAAAGCTAAGCAGACTCACAATGAGAAGAAAGGTGTAAAGAAAATGAAGTGTGAGCCACCGTGGGTGTTACAACCTGCATAATCACCCAGTGAAACTAGACTCATGCTTTTTTAAATATGTATATAATATGTATTTTGAAAGTAGTAGAAAGCTATGCTATTATACAATCACAATATCAGCAATTTTATCAGAATTAGATAGAATAACTCAGATATTATGTTTTTAATCACAAGCTACTTTTACTTTTCTTGATGTTTAGATCCTAGAAGAGAAATCGGACCTTGATCTTCTCTTTACAGACCAAACTCATTACATTAAATGTACAACAAACAGTACAGATCCCATAACAAGTCACTGGCTTAATTTCTGCTGGATTTCTGAAAGGAGAATTACGGTACTTGCACACACCCACAAAAAGGATAATAATGCTAAAGAAATTAAACGGCCTACACACGATGCCTCTAGCTGTTGTATAGAATTCTTGCAGTATGGTTTAAAAGCCCATTTAAAGAGTCCACTTTTTTCCACATGTAGGGAAATGCCTGCCTTTGAGACTGTGCCAATCTAAGCTGCAGAGTTAGTCACAAACCATAATGGCTTAAAATTCTGAAGAATACCAAGATGAGAGCATTGAGAGCACTAAGCTCATGTTTAGGCTTGGAACTGTAGCCCCGTTTCTTTTAAATCAAAGGGTAACCTACAGTCTGACTCACTTCTTACATTATGTTGTAAAACATTTCTAAGAGTAGAAATTACTCTTCCTCTTAATCATTTTTCAGGAAACACTTCTTACCCTAGACTTTAAGGGACATAACTGAGTAGCACGAGAGAGTTAGGCCAAATGACAGTGCTCCAGTGGAGGGTAGTGCTCCAGCTTTTCATCAGGAAAAAGGTTATTTTAAATTAAATATCTTCTGCTGCTGCAAATGGCAGGCTGAACTTGAAACATATACTCATCCCTCCCTCTGCAGCAGTCAGCATGCAACATTACAGAGAAATTAAGAAAATAAGAGTTACTTCAAAGAGGTAGGGGTTGTGGTGGTTTTTGTTGTTGTTGTTTATTTATTTACTTTTAAAAACAGACTCCAACTATTGCAGCTGTTTTAACACTCAACATCGGGAACCAAACCCAACAGAGGCTTTTAAGGTCTTTTTACATTTTCTTCTTGATGGAGATAAGTAATAAGGAATCTCTGCGGTAGTCAAGGTTTGCAGAGATTTAGATGACCCATTTCCCTAATCTGATGAAGGCAGGCAGAACTGAGAAGTTCCTAAAGTTTTAAACTGAGAAACACCAAGAGTCCCCAAGAAACTGAAAGACAGCTCCTGCTTTGAACATGGTGATTGTTTGAGTCATGCCAGGAAATGATCAAGTTTTACTGCTTCCAAACTACTGAAGCATAAAAGGCCATCTTCTTTTCTTTACCTATTCTGGGTATTTCAAACATCTGTCTTTGGTGTGAACTAGAGCAGAGGGGCACACTCGGTTATTTACAGAAGTAGTTGCTGCTTTGGACCAAACAAACAGAACAACGCAGTGCTAGCTTACCTAAGTCATCTCCATTACAAGTGTCTTTCCCAGTGAAATTACTATAGCAAACTGTAAGGGGGGATAAAGGAGACACTTTAGAGTGGTGCTTAGTGATAGCACAAGAGGCCATGACCACAAATTAAAATACAAGAAATTAAATAAATAAAAAAATTAATTATTAAAATTAATAAAATAAAATTAAAACGAGTTCAGAGGAGGGCCACCAAGATGATCAGAGAGCTGGAGCACCTCTCCTATGAGGAAAGGTTGACAGAACTGGGCTTGTTTAGCTTGGAGATGAGAAGGCTCCAGGGAGACCTCATTGTGGCCTTCCAATACTTGAAAGGAGCGTATCAACAGGAGGGGGAACGATTATTCATGAGGGTGGATAACGATAGGACAAGGAGGAATGGTTTTAAACTGAGACGGGGAGATGTAGGTTAGATATTAGGAGGAAGTTTTTCACTCAGAGGGTGGTGACGCACTGGAACAGGTTGCCCAAGGAGGTTGTGGATGCCCTGTCCCTGGAGGCATTCAAGGCCAGACTGTACGTGGCTCTGGGCAGCCTGGTCTAGAGGTTGGCAAACCTGCACTCAGCAGGGGGGTTGAAACTCGATGATCTTTGAGGTCCTTTTCAACCCAGGCCATTCTATGATTCTAAATCTGAACAAGAGCACTATTTTTTCTTTTTCCTTTTTTTTTTTTTTCCCTTCCCTATGAGTGCGGTCAAGAACTGGAACAGGTCGGAAGCTGTGGAATCTTTGTCTGTGGAGATATTCAAAAGCCAGACAGATGCGATCCTGGGCAAGTTGCTGTATTTGACCTGGATTGTGCACAAAGAAAGGAACAAGACTGCTTCCCTGTGCCCTCTGACTTTTCTTGGGCTTAAGTGTATCTGCCTACATTGCACTTGCAAACAATACACAACAAATCATTCTTATATGCACTAAATAAAAATGTTATTGACTGTAAGTATGGTTTCAGGGTCTTAAGTTCATCAGATGTTTTGGAATTCACATTTTCTATGGAACTCAAGTAAAGCATGCTGTCCTGCTTACATATCCAAACTTCTCTGTTAGCAGTACTGTTCTCTCGCATCTGCAAAATGACAGCAAAGTAAAGTCTAGACTTGCTAGTATCAAGACATGGAGAATGGAAGTGATGGGGAGAATGGTCAAAGAAACATTGTGACTCATTACAGAGGAAGGAATAACCCATCAAATTAGCCTCTTCTCAAGAAATGCAGCGTAAAAGCATGGGCATTCACCTATACATCCTAACAGCCCATCGATACACTGCAACACTGCTTTTACACTGTCTGAGAATTGGTTCAGTTGTTGTGATTCATCAGATGTACAACAAGCTCCAATACTTTGAATGAGGGGAAAGAACAGAGTAAAGCCCAGGTTCTATTACTTCAGAACTGATTTTCCTTTCTCTGCCTGGTAAAAGCATTGGGGGAAAAAAAAATAACTCATAGTGGTGGTTGTGCCACTTCACTACAGTAATGGTATGCACCTACATGAGGAAAGAGTTGTAAGTAAAGGAACCGAAACTACTAGAAATAAAGCAACCACAAAAATCACTAACATTTTCAAGGCATCTCTTTTCCTATAACTGTTACACTCAAAATCACAAAAACAAAACCCTTCTGAGACAGAAACAGAATCCAGATGATCCCAGAGCCTGTGTTGTTTCTGGAGGTGGGTCATCTGGGCATTGCCCTAGTTCTTCTCCTAGTTAGCTGATACTTCTTGGCTACTCTCACCTCTTGTCTAGTATTTGCTGAGAAGAACATTCAGCTGCAGTATTTTATTTAAGTCTCCCAAAGCTCCTCATACCCTAACAGAAGAAAAATAATTAATGGGTTTTGCTCTACACAGTCATCTTTTCAGAGATGACTATATTAATGATATATAGCATACACATAAAAGAATTTTTATATGTTCCTTATACTTGTAAAGTATGCTCAATAATGACCTGGTTATATCTAATTGTCTTCCACTTGACTCAACGACCAGCCCTTAAATAACACCTGCTTGTGTACAGGAATAAGACTTCTTTAAAACACAAGCTGAAAAGGGCCCAAATGTGTCCTTACAGCTGAGTACAGTTTGTATTACTGTGGGTAGTACTGTTACACCACTCATGAGGTTTGGCATTCCTGACCCTTCCAAAGCCAAGGCAGACGATGAATCAAACAAAGCAGAAGAAATCTTCTCTAACAGGCTTAAGATTTTAACAGCAGAAAACAAATTGGTGTGTTCTAATTGATCCTTATGGAGCCATGGAGCCCAGAGCCTGCAATCCCCTCCCTAACATACTTTTGAAGAGCTCAGCACAACCTCTTCCTCTCCCGTTGCTCCAAAAAGAAATTGGGGAATGCAAATACACTTACCTGAACATCCGTGGGCTACATAGATGCTAGCACAGGCTGGATTCCCTTTATACAGACTGCATCCCAGTGCTCTCTTTCCCCAGCGTTCAAGTAAAGAACTGTTTATGCTATTGCTCTGATAAAAATCACCTCAGAGGGGCCTAAGAGCTGCCCTCGTAAATTATATAGCTCTACTCTGCTTGGCACAGGTTTGAACCCTTATAATTTAGGTTAAAAGACAAAACAAATTTTCTGCCTTTTCAGAGCCCTTCGGCAGTTTTGCTGCTGAACTACAGGTTCTGGTCAGGCCCCTACAGGTGTTCTTAATTAGAAGAGAATCCATGTTAGGTACTAGCCTTAAAGATATATGTCTTTTGAGCACAAACCTTCGAAACTCAGCCATATCATACCGTCATCTTCACTGAGTTATGTTTACAAAGAGCACAGATAAAATAGTGTTTAATCAGAACTGCTGTTTCCCTTTGCAAGCAAAAGATCATGAAATAGCTACCCTGCAGTATGAAAGCACTGAATTATCTCATCCTAATGTGAGTGCCTAGTTGATTCACCTTCCTACCTCTGACTTGCTTTAACACATACATTTAAAAAGTACTTCTGTCCTTAGAGGCAAAAGTAGTGTATAAAACAGTACAGATACTTGTAGAATTTGATTACTTTTGGTAACAAATCAGTTGACCTCTTGTTCTTGTTTTTAAGACAGGATTGATTTACTTAAAAAGTAAAGACTTCGTAGAGACATTGTGAAATTGTGCACAGAAATAGAGAGCTGTGGCCTGGATGACCATTAATGGCATATAGCCTGTGAGGCTATATCAGAAAAACATAGAATCATAAAGGTTGGAAAAAACCTGCTAGATCATCTTGTCCAACCATCCACCTACCACCAATATTGCCCACTAAACTGTGTCCCTAGCCACCACATCTGTTCTTTTCTTGAACAGCTCCAGGGACAGTGACTCCACCACCTCCTTGGGCAGCATGTTCCAGTGCCTGATCACTCTTTCAGAGAAGAGGTTATTCCTAGTATCCAACCTTCATTTTGAAAGAGTTAGAGGAAAAAATAACACAAGCAACTAAGCTACACTGTATTGTAAACTATACAAGATCCTTTCTTAATACTGATTGAAATAAGACAGGTTTTCAAAGGCACTGCCGCTGGCTTGCTCCAAAGGGTTTTTCAGGACAAGCACCTTGTCCTTCCAAGCACTAAACTTCCAGTGCAGTTTAATAAGGAGTCTACCTTATGAAGCAATGAGCAAGCCTGAGACTGTAGAGATTTGTCTTGTTAAAGGTTACAAAATGCTGTCAGTGGAGTGTCTTCTTGTTCCTGAAATTATGAACTATGAATTAGCTCAGTGTCTTTTGGTTGGATCTTCAGTTACAGCCTGTGGAGGCTGCCTGCCAGGGTCTCTGCAGGTAGGACAGTGTTCTTGGAGGCTGCTGTCTGAAACTAGCAACCAATGGTTGTGCTGTCTCTAGCCTTCAGGACTCTTTAGATCATAATTCCAGAATACAAACTACAGAAGGATGCTATGACTGAAGGGGCTAGGGCAGACCTCCACCAGTGCAAAAGCAGTGCAAGGTTAATATTTTTATAGGCCTATGCCAGTAGTATTATATAGGCTCTAGGCCTACGCCAATTTATTTTGGGTACCACTGTAGTACCTAGAGCAGCCTCGTGTCCTGAAAGTTGAGGGTTTCCTTTCTCCTAAGTGATTGGTCTGTGTCATCTAAATTACAATTTTGAGAGGCACAGAGAAAGAGAAAGAAGGGATATTCACATTGCCCAGTTTGAACCTAATTTAGACGTTCTTATTCTAGACCTTCTCCTGTAATTGCTCCCACACTACACCAACATTTTTAGAGAGCCTAAGAACACCCGCCTCCACATTTGTGCTTTTCATTAGGATGTCCAAGTACATGAATAATGTTTAGAACCAACATCTGGGCTGTGAGAAAATCTGGATCACTTATACAGCCCCAAAATACATTTCTGCAATTCCTGTACATTTGTAAATTATTCAAATGCAAAGTTAATTTATTTATAGCTAGGTCAGTAATTGTGCTAATGAAGAAGGTGTACCCTCAACCACTTGCTGTAAGATGAGTAAATACTCATTTACAAGATAAAATGGCTTTCTTTTTGTAATCTCATAGAGGCATACAAAAAATACTGCTGATCCTGTGCAGGCTCAAGTGAAAAGTTAGATGCTATAGAAGCTTAAATTACAGATGAGGTAGTTCCTCATGCACTATAAAAGCTGTGACAGCCATGAAACAAGACCTTACTTAATACCCATGCACTTTAATTCTCAGCAATAAAAGTTACAGAAAAAGCAAATTTATTATTAATTGCTTGACTAGTTAATTGTGCTGTTATAAATAATTTAAAGTTTTCTTTATCCCACTGGTAAATTCTTGATATAGAAAAAGTACTTTAGTCTTATTTATTTATTTATTTATAAATAATTTTGTTTAGACCATTTTTTTCAGAGAGTGTTTTTACTTTGAACTGCTGTACAATAACTACGAATTTAATCATATAGTGAGGATATCCTATATATATACAGTTATTTAATTTACTACAAAATAAATGGAGAAGTTGGCTGTGCCCATCTGACATCTTGGATCTATAGTGCAGATTTGTAAAATGGTTGCCTTGTTCTTCTTGTGTTCCCAAATGGGGAAATGACTTCTTCCTTCCTTCCTTCCTTCCTTCCTTCCTTCCTTCCTTCCTTCCTTCCTTCCTTCCTTCCTTCCTTCCTTC